>NW_015113610.1:197646-233758 GCF_001443285.1 Poecilia latipinna | reverse complement strand
AGAAGCAGTGAGTAGTCTCACAGCGCTGAATCAGATCTCACAATGCATTGTGGGAAGAATAAATATTTCCTGTGACTATTCATGTTTTGCTTACATAAAATTATTACTTGTCTGAATTTTTGAGTGTAAAATCCTTAGTATGAAAATTGAATTTATTTTTAGAAATAAAGAATTACCAACTTTCATCACGTTTTTTTTTTATTTTTATTTTTTTATTTGGAACCATGAGTGAGAACAAAATGTGCGAAGCTTATATTCGTCGGTCTCGGACTGAATTTCACTGATCTGGGATTTAGCCATTACATTTTAATGTTGACTCAGTTCATGTGTATATCTGTGATATCCTTGACAATACTTCAAGATATGTGTGTTTGACCAGCATGGATCTATTTATCAGGACAAATCTAAAATGCTGGGACTAAAGTGATGGGCACACTTTGGCAGGCCCCTTAAAATTTCTGCGGGAATTTTCTAGTTGTTTGTGAAACTCTGGCTTTGTTAATATTCAATCCTAGAATGAGGTTAGAGGTGCCCCCTTTTTTTTTTGAGCACTTTCCCCTGCACGGCCCTGGTGGTGTCAAACACAATCTCATGTGGTGCTGCTCATCCTTCCTCCCCCTTGATTTGTGCCGTGCTGCAACTAGCAGAGCACAGAGCTGTGCAGATTCAAACTGTGAATTCTCAGTTTAATTAGCATAGCTACCAATGATGACAGATAAACGGTTTCTTGTAAATGATAAGTTGTTTCTCCACCATTAGCACATTTAGCAGTGAGTGAATGAGGATAATTGACAGCGCTAAGAGCGTCCTACTAGTTCTGATTGGTTGTTTTGGTCAGAACGGTGCATTACTTTAGCCAGCAATAGTAGTTCAGGAAGGAGGTGGAGATTGATTGTTTTCACAGATTATCTGTCTCATAACAAACTGCTATGACATGCGACAGCTTTAACAATTATGGAGAAAACATATTTTTTATTAAAGTGGAGCTTGAATAAAATGCAACTACGTAGGATTTTTGAGAAGTCTGGATTGCTTTATGTGTATTTTGCACGTTGCTTTTGACTGTTGCTCATGGGGAGAGACATTTCAGTAATCTAAAACTAATAGAAAAAATTGAAGCAACTTACTTGCATACTGGATTTGGACTGTTGGATGTTAAATTCATGAGCAGTAAATATTGTGCTAATTATCAGTATTGAATCAAAGAAAGCAAAGCAAGCCTTTAAAATTGTGACGCTTTTTATGGGTCAAATAGACTCAAAAAATTGTAACAGCAGCTGTGCGGGGGGCCCAATCAAAGTTTTGTCAGGGGGCCCAAGATTTCTGGTGGCGCCCCTGCCTACATGTGATGTGTTGTATGAATGACACATTTTTCATGTTTCCCGGTTAATAGACTTGTGACATTAGCTTTATACTGAAACCTTAATAAAATATCAATGTGTTTTTTGTTGTGTTTTTTAAATTATACCCGTGTTGTTGGCCTTTGACTTAATGTAAATAAACTAACTTTCCAAGATCAGTGAATTTTTTTTTACAAATAGCTTCAATTTTAGAGCATAGAGTTTTCAGTTACTTCTCTAAAAAGTTTACCACCATTTATGCAAAAATTATATTTAACTTCTTTCAGATTTGCATAAATCCCATCTTACCACATCTCAGCAAATGTAAGACTCATGAGATAGACTTTACTCCCCCTTGCAAGATGAGGGCATTTGAGCACATACGATGTTGCATACTACTACCATGGAAATCAAACAAGTTCTAGTTTATTAAAATCTGAGATTGTTAGATTATATATTAGGTCATATGAATGGGAAACAGAAATATGATTACAAGCTCTTTTTGTTCAGGAAATGCAACCAACCTGTGTGGATGAGGCTCTCTGTGGACCTTCCCAGTTCAAAGCCTTGACAGCAGTTCCCTCTGGTGTCTGGTGTATGAGTAGCAACAGAACAGGTCAAAATCAGATCTACATACCTAAAATACATTCTGGAAGGATAAATCACAGAATTTGTCAGCAATTAGCAAAACAAACATTTAGATAGACAAAATTATGTTTATTCACTTGAAAGAGTTAATTTATCAAGTGATTCTGTCTATGGAGTTGGTTGCTAAAAATATGCAACAAGAATACTTCACATGTCTTACAGCAATCCATCCGACAGATCTATTACAGCTAATCACATTGAAATCAAATCACTTTATTTATATCCACACCAAAAAGTGTTAATTTAACTCTTTTTGGAGAGTTAGTACCTTAAAGTATAGTAAAGTATCAGATATCAAATCTCCTGGAGTTAATCATTTAACACTTACTAACACTAATTCAGTGTTAGATCTTAATATTAACTCTCACAGAGTATTTTTTTACTTCATAAGAGTTATTTTTAATTAATATTAAATAGGTATTTTATTGTTTGAACTTTTAAAAATTCTTTGGAAAATAAACATTTAATAAAGAGGCAATGATTTTCTCAAATGCATTTATTTAAAAATATGCACCATAATTACAAAACATATTACAATGTGGAATAATATGAATGTTTCACATGTCACTTTCATTCACATATTGCTTTTTGAAAGGTCTGACATCAGCAGTGCAATTCAAAATGCAGTATGCTTAATACATTTTTCTTCAATACAATATGCATAAAATTGTTCAAACTACAAGGTGGAGAAAGTAAAGCAAGCAGTTCATGTAATATGATAGAGTAAATTTTCTTTTAACAGGTGGATTGCCAGATATTACAGTACATAACAGACCAACCTGATAATCAGATCCATCGTTTCTTATCCAGTTTATGTTTCTGTTGATAAGAGACAGTTCCTCTCTGCACTCCACCAGAGAGATGTCCACAGATTGTCTTCAGGTTGTTGGGCTGTTCGTGAAGTTTGGCCGGAGACACCATGCTCCTCTACTGCATCGGACCGTCTTCAGTACGACAAACAGTATCGGTCTCTGGTTCATAACAAACAAAAACCATAACAATGAGAAATGGAGTGAAGGAATACATTTTTACTACAACTCTAACAACAAGCCTCCATTACAGAAATGTAGGGTTTCAGAAAAATTAACACTTACATAATCATTTTTGGAGCTTGAATCTTCGAAGAATCCATGGAGGGATCAGGAGGGGGAGGTTAGGCTGACAACTGGCGATTCATCCTCAACCAAACTGGTTCTAATATATACAAAAAGGCAATAAAAAACATGCTGCAAACGTATTTAAGACGACACAACAGTGGGATTAATGCTCTCAAAGTAAACAAAAGTCTTTTACATTTTTTCAAAGGAAAAAAATCGATCAGAAAGGTTGATAAATCTGACCAATATGCATGTAAATGTTCAACATCACGAAAAAACATATTCCAGATTATTACGGATCTGTTCAAGTTAGCCAATAATTTGATTAAATGTTCACCGGCTCAATATTTTTCCAACGCTTATACTCCGCTAACATTCGGCATGCTAAGCTAAAAATGCTAACACCGAGCCGTGTCTATCATACAGGTTGAGCTCAACTCAAAATAATAGTTATAAACCACCACAGAAAAAAATGTCCTACCGAATGCAGTAAATAACTCAGACATGTGGAAAGTAAATAGTCCTGAAATGACTTGGCTTCTGTCGCTTTGCTTCGGTGGGAATCTGTGATTCTGGGGCGGCGGCAGTGAATTAACTCCTTCAGTGTTAGAGCCGCTGGTGGAGTTCAGAGTTAAGAAGTAAAGAGTTATTAATTCCATTTTAACACCTCTGGATTTGATAGGGAAACACTTTGTTTTAACACTGGATTTTAACTACTAATAATATACATCCCAGACAGAATAAACAGAATGTGACTCTATTAGAGTAAAATTAACTCTGCTTTTGCAAAAAGTCTACTAACACCAAAACATTTAACACTTTTGAATTTGCTGTGAGGGACAAAAAATTTAATCCATTCAATCACACATTCCATTTAATCCTTGTTAACATTTAAATTAGTGTAAAAAGTGTGCAGATTACATTGAGTCACTGACTTCCAGCATTCACTCCTCCTGAAACAAGCCACACACTTTACCTTTCCCCCACATGACTGGGAAAACATTACTGTTTGAACAAAATTCTATCAAAAAGGAAAGTAAGTCTACTCTTAAAAGTACACAGGATGTCTGCCTCACAGACTAAAACTGGATGCTGTTTCTACAGGGGAGAAGCCTTNATATATTAAAATTTTTTTATATTTTTTTTTTTTTTTTTTTTATTTGGATCCCCCCTCCCCCGCCCCCAACTTTTTAAATTAAATGAATGCAATCTGAATTCTGATTCACTTTGCATGCGATATCAAATGCACCGGAGCAGAGGTCATTCCTGTCGGGACTCTCCAGCATTCAACAAGGGCACAAAAACATGACTTCAAAAAGTCAGTGTCACTGTCGTGCGGACTCCACCTTACAGGGTTTGTTGAACGTTCACGGCTTTGTCTCCACAGAGTGCTCGCACGCCGTGATGTTAACGTGATGCACAATGAGTAGCCGTAGTTTCAAAGCACTCCCAAAAGTCTGAGACGTAGCGACCTATTTGCAACTATCGACTCCAACATCCCGTCAAAGAACCGATCGGAACTCGTGCAATCAAACTGAAGGAGCGAGAGAGGAAAGCACCGCAAGAATGACATTTACGATCATATCCGAAGGAAACACTGAGTGCCTCTTGATCTGCGGGTAGCCCGTGCAAAGGATTCCAGTGCAAACCGCCTAACGATCGACTTAGTCAATAAGGCATCCTCTAAGATGCACTTGCCTAGATGGAGAGCATGCTCACCCACATATAAGCACACGTTCAACATCCGCCCGAGAAAGATAACTCAGAGATGTGCGTTATAGATTTGGAACAATCACACCAGTAAAATAATTTAGAAATAAAAATAAAATAAATAAAAAAATAGATATAAGTCTACATGAGCATATCAGGTTGATTTCATGTGGGGGAGTCTTAGTTCTACTCTGTGAAATAAAAAAAAAAAAAGGAATCCATACGATCCAGATTTTTGTCTTCATTTTTAAAGCAGCAGCCGTGCTCCACCAGCACCAAAAGTACCAGCTTAGCGCTTTGCGGTGGCAGAGCGGATCCCCCACTGACTCCGAGCATCTCGCTCCTTTTGCCAAGCTCCACGCCAGCCGGACCGAGCTTCGTTGCAGCATTCTGAACTGGTGCTCGTGTGTTTGCACCAGTCTTCGCATATAGCCTCTACTTTTCTGGTTCAGGTGGCAAGATGGCACAATAACGACTCAAGTTCTTCGTAAATAAAATTTTTTTAAAAAATCGACGTCTCTAATTTCTAAAATTGTCTTCTTTCCCTAATATATAAGTAGCAGTATGAAATAACCGGAGTTTAAGCCTACCTCTCTTTGGCAGCTTTGAAGTTCCTGCTTCTGTCTTCTCAGCTTTCATACCCTCACATCTTCATCTTTTAAACAAGTAATAATCCCCGGGTTTTGCGTTAAACGTGTGCGTCCCTGCAGCAGGTCCAGTGATGAGTGGTACGCGGGTTCCTCTGCGGGGTTTTAGACAGTGTGGGTTTTTTTTTTTTTTTTTTTTTTTTTTTTTTTTTGCGGGGTTTTAAAGAAAATCCACCACAAGAGCGCAGGTTGGTCAGGACGCGCTTGGGTACGGCACGAGGACTCGCTCCCTCAGCGGCAGCCGCCGTGCGCACTTGGAGAAACCAACGCTGTGTCCGTACAGAGAAGCTCGGGGAATGATGTCATGCGTCCGGCCCTCCCTCTCCAGCCACCCCTCAACTCAGGGATCTTTCCGTCCTTGTTTGTTATCTTCTCATTGACTCCACTTTGATTTGGGGAAATGTGTTTTATTAATCTTGAAGAGTTTTATTTAATTTTCAGATTTTATTTGCGTACTGTAAAAAATAAAATAAAATAAAAATACAACACGCCTAAATGTTGCAAAAAAAAAAAAAAAAGAAAAGTAAATGACCTAAAATCCATCATATTATCTCACCATTAGTGAAACAGCTGGTTAAACCACGGTTATAAAACGAAGCGCCGGTTATTTTGATTTATTTATTTATTTTTCGTTGCAGTGCTCAAGTTGACATGATGAAGTCATTCCGTTATCTCCCGCCTCACCGAAGGTATCGCCCAGTAGACTCGTCTGGCTGCATTTACCCGGGATGAGAGGGAAGGTAAGGAAACATGAAATAGACCAATGCACGCAGCGCTTTGTGTCGAGACTGCCTGCCCCTCCCTTGTGCAGCAGTTGCATCTTAAAGATAAAGCAGCATCATATCTATGTCAAATTACAGGGTTGCACATGTTGCACTGCAAATAATTTCTTTAAATGTATAACAATTCACTTTACAGCAGACAAAGGTGGAACGATTGATTTAGGATGTATGATTATTAATAAAACTGAATAGATTATTAATAGAACATATTTGTGTCCACTCCTTTAAAGCAGATATGCAAATATATTTTTTAGTTTTTTTCACTTTATGCTTCCCGGTTTTGCTTAGCGGAAGAAAAAAAATGTGAGAAAAAGACTGCAAGAGCATTTAATCAATCAGCTTCAACTTCAGGTTTTACTTAATCAAATCTTTAAAGTGGCAGGGCTGCTTTCCTCAGCTCTATGTCGCAGAGCTCAAATAATCACTCAGGAAAAACCTGAAATGTATAGCTTTATGAAGTGAGGTCACTCATGCTTCCAGCAAAGCACTAAGCTGTTCTTTAAGGGAGACAGTCACACTCAAAGCGTGGCATGTAACAAAAAATCTGCCAACTGCAACCATTTTTTTATTATTCTGTTGAACTGTTGCACCACACAGTTCATGTGTTTTTTTCTGTCCAAAGAAAGATTTTATTTTATTTTTTTTTTCTGTCTGGGAAACAGAAAGGAATAATTGTATTTGATGTATGTTCTGAGCCTCCACCTATCACCTTCACCTGCTCTGCCTGCAGCCAAGGCAACTGCTTCATCTAAATTTTCAGAATGATCTGGATTATGTGTTTAATTCATAAACAGCTTGTCAAATCTTCAAAATGTGCAGCATTGTAACTGAGGATCTGCTTATTATTCACAGAACTGTCAAAAATATTTTCACTGAATCTTTTTCCAAGTAGCAGCCAGACAAGCATTAGTACTTTGTCAAATATGTCTTCTTTAAGACTTTCACGAAGAGTCTTTAGAGATTTAGGTAGAAACTACTTCAGAACTAACCTCATAGGAAAATTGCAGATGTCATGGGTAGTTATATTTTATTGATTGTAGGTAAAAACTCTGTTTAAATTGTCCTACAATACAATACCGATTCAACATGCAAACATTTATTTTATCCAGTCTACAGCCCAAACATCACAGTAAAATAGCAAACAATGCCTTCAAGCTGGTATGTCAGAAATGGTGTTTAGGAGTGTCTTGCTGGGGAAAGACAATTTTCGATCTTTTACCCTCATTAAAAAAAATGAAATGACCACTGTGTGCACCTGCATCAAGCACTGCACAACTTCACCCTCCTTCTTTACTTTTGCGTTGTTAGTTGGACACTTTTATCACTTGTTACTTTGTACAGCTTTGCTTCACACATATGCTGTGTTATGTTTGTGATGGTTTGCAGTGCTGCCAATATGGTGGGATGTTGTGTGCTGCAATCTGGGTTACAAATGATGTCAGTGCGTTTTGATATTTTAAAATGGCAGAAGAGATTCTCTTGGTTGTGAAAGCTCCAATAATGCAGAGTGGATTGTGTTGGCCCAGCTGACTAAATAACTTATCACATATTAGTTCTGTTAAGACATGGACGTTGTGACAGTGGCTTTCTTTATTAGCTGCTGATAAGAAACCCAGATGATGCATGCATTATAATGCAGCGTACACAGCAAATCCAGGAGGCCCAGATTAACACTGTCAAATTTGATTTCAACACTTTTAAAGTGTCTATATGGGTCCAGACCAAAAAGTGTTAATTTAACTCTTTTTGGAGAGTTGGTACCTCAACTCTAATAAAGTGTCAAATATCAAATCTGCTGGAGTTAATCATTTAACACTTACTAACACTAGTTCAGCGTTAGATCTTAATATTAACTCTCACAGAGTACTTTTTTAACTTCTTAAGAGTTATTTGTAATTAATATTAAACATGTATTTTATTGTTTAAACTTTTAAAAATTCTTTGGAAAATAAACATTTAATAAAGAGGCAAGGATTTTCTCAAATGGATTTATTTCAAAACATGCACCATAATTACAAAACATATTACAACGTGGAATAATGTGCATGTTTCACATCACTTTCATTCACATATTGCTTTTTAAAAGGTCTGACATCAGCAGTGCAATACAAAATGCAGCATGCTTAATACATTTTTCTTCAATACAATATGCATGAAATTGTTCAAAGTACAAGGTGGAGAAAGTAAAGCCTGTATCAATGCATGCAGTTCATGTAATATGAGAGTAAATTTTCTTTTAACAGGTGGATTGCCAGATATTACAGTACATAACAGACCGACCTGATAATCAGATCCATCGTTTCTTATCCAGTTTATGTTTCTGTTGATAAGAGACAGTTGCTCTCTGCACTCCACCAGAGAGATGCCCAGTCACTAACAGACTGTCTTCGGGTTGTTGGGCTGTTCGTGACGTTTGGCCGGAGACACCAAGATGCTCCTCTACTGCATCGGACCTTCTTCAGTCTCTGAGTACTACAGCCAGTGTCAGACTCTGGATCATAACAAACAAAAACCATAACAATGAGAAATGGAGCAAAGGAATACATTTTCACTACAACTCTAACAACAAGCCTCCATTACAGAAATGTGGAGTTTCACATATATTAACACTTACATAATCATTTTTGGAGCTTGAATCTTCGAAGAATCCATGAAGAGATCAGGAGGGGGAGGCTAGGCTGAGACTGGAGATTCATCCTCAACCAAACTGGTTCTAATATATACAAAAAGGCAATAAAAGGATTAAAACATGCTGCAAAACATATTTAAGACGACACAACAGTGGGATTAATGCTCTCAAAGTAAAAGTCTTTTACATTTTTTCAAAGGAAAAAAAATCGATCAGAAAGGTTGATAAATCTGACCAATATGAATGTAAACGTTCAATATAATGAAAAACATACTCCAGATTATTAAGGATCTGTTCAAGTTAGCCAATAATTTGATTAAATCTTCACCGGCTCGATACTCCGCTAACATTCGGCATGCTAAGCTAAATATGCTATTTTTTTTTTTTTTATAACATACATAAACAGTACCTAGCTAAGCTAAATATGCTAACACCGAGCCGTGTGGCGAACGTGACGTCTATCATACAGGTTGAGCTCAACTCAAAGTAATAGTTATAAACCATCTCAGAAAAAAAATTACTTACCAAGTGCAGTAAATAACTCAGACATGTGGAAAGTAAATAGTCCTGAAATTATTTGGCTTCTGTCGCCTTCGCTTCGGTGGGAATCTGTGATTCTGGGGCGGAGGCAGTGAATTAACTCCTTCAGTGTTAGAGCCGCTGGTGGAGTTCAGAGTTCAGAAGTCAAGAGTTATTGATTCTATTTTAACACCTCTAGATTTGATAGGGAAACACTTTGTTTTAACACTGGATTTTAACTACTAATAATATACACCCCAGACTTACATAAACAGAAAGTGACTCTATTAGAGTAAAATTAACTCTGCTTTTGCACAAAGTCTACTAACACCAAAACATTTAACACTTTTGAATTTGCTGTGTAGACAAAAACCAAGCAGTTATGTTTGTTTCTTTAAAATGCCAGTAACAAAAGAAGAAATGTCGTCTTCTGCTCAGATACTGTATCTCTTTAAGTGGTGGAAATTGGCAGTATTTAGTGCTCTATGCCAAAAGTGACAGAGAGAGATATGTAATAGGGATGAAAGTGATGAAAAAGTGCAATAATAATAATAAATTATCATCATTACGTAATAGTAGGTTTTAAACCACTTCAACATAATTGTATAACATTGTCAATCAGTTATATATGTAATGAAAAGCAATACCTCTTCATATGACATTCTTATTTATATCACCTGTCGTTCTGGATGGGAGATGACAAAGGTGCGACTTAAAAATAATAATAATAATAATACAAAGCAACAGAAGTAACAGAAATCCTACTGCAAACTTTAAAATGCAAGTAATTCACAGATAAGGACATTTGATGTGTTTTTATAGGTTTTGTGGACAAGTTGAAGAAGTTTAGAACTACAGTTTAGCCAGCCTGAACAAGTTAATCCAAACCAACCAAACAAGGAAAGCTGGTGATATAGTGAACATGACTGAAATTGCTTATAGTGGGTAATTATTTAATACCATTAGCTGATGTTGGGTTGCTCATGAATTAACAGCTGTCTAGATCTAGCAAATATTAACTGTTTTCATCATCTAACACATTTTTCCATTTTCCTTTGTCCTATTAAAGCAAAAATAATAATAATAATTTAGTCAAGAAAGTCTGATTTGTCTCATAACATTTTTCTGCTTCTCTTGTTTCAAAACCCGTTTTATTCATCTCCCACCCCCCTTTCGTCAATCAAACCTTCCCTTTCTTCTCCACACATTGTCCTCCAGTGTTGACCTCTCCTCTCCCTTCCTCCTTTTTTTCCTCCCTTTACGCGTCTGCCTTCGTATGGGAAATAGACGCCAATCAGAAAGACAGGATGAGTGGTTTAATTAAAGGAGAAGTAGTGTTCTGTCACCTTGCACTGAGCACCGGCAATCAAGAGACACTGACTGGAGGAAAAGTCAGACAAGGCCATTCATTGATTGGCGATTTCAGGAGAGGGACTTCGTCTACATGATACGCTGAAAGAGCTTTGACTCAGATTAGGGATAAAGACAATTCACCACAGACAAATTTACTCTGTGAAAGGAGAGCCAGTTTACTATTCCAGCACACTTTTTACAACCTGCTGTATTAATACGACAGCCTGGCTTGGTTTTAAATTGAGAGATTAATAAATAATGCATCAGCAGATATCTTAAAATCCCTACAGTAATTTGCACCCCTTGAACCTTTTGACTTTTTGTCACAATATAGCCTGTAATTCTTTGTGTGTATGTTTGGGATTGGGTGGTTATGTGGTGGAAGGGCACAAAAATGTCTGATACATAGTTTGAAGAAATGGAAGTTAAGTTATTTGTATTGTACTGCACAACCAAGAATTATACTGATGCTTTTCCCCAGGTTTATCTGACATTATAGTACTACAGAATAATCATTAGCTAAAGAACGATAGTTGATGTAATGAAACTGGGCACATTGTTAAAACACTTTACAAAAGAAATCCATCATCACTGTCCCATTGATTTTATTTATTTTTAATGTTTCTAATGTAATAAGGGAGAAATAAAAAAAAACAAATGTTTGAATGCATCGTTAGCCAGTGTGAAACACAGAAGAATTATTTTCTGATCTGCTGACATCAAAAACTGATTCCTAATTTGACATTTTAGATTTAAGGAAAATTGTGAAATTAGTTTGCAACTCAGCCTCCTTAAAACAAAAATTAATGTTGCCGTTTAAGCATATGTGTAGGGTTCAAGGAGAAATGTTTCAACTGAATGGCTCATATTCTCCTGAAAGCTTAAACCCTTTATATTGTTAAAAAAAAAAGTACCATACAGTGACTAATTAAAATCTAACCTTACCTCCAAAAATATATAAGGTAGTATTCCTATGAAATACGGTTCAATTTGACTATTTGGGTAAAATTACTTGTGATTATCAGCGCAAGTTCTTTCTAGACCCATCACGTGAACACAACATGCCATTAATGCTACTGCAGTTAGAAAGTTTTGATGCTGTGACATTTAGTAGGAAAAGGATAGCTGGAGCTCTCAATTCGCACCAGAAGCAACACCTCAGCAGAACGTGGACGCTGCACAAGCAGCCATTCCTTCCTTTACAACTCAATTTTCCACTCATGTTCTAATCACAAATAGAAGCTGATAAATGACAGAAATAAAAATATAAAGTTTCTCTTTCCAATAATACGACATTAAAACAAAATGCCTGTGCATCATTTTAATAAATCATTAAATCATGTCCCATTACTATAAATTAAAACACTGTGAATAAAATGTTTAAAGTTAGGCAATGTGTCAGGGGTGGTTGTATGACTGGGTGTACAGCACTTATGGTACGTCATAACTTTAACACCAATTTTATATATATATATATATATATATATATATATATAATTTTTTTCTTTTGAGCTAGTTTGTTTGATTTCAGGTCTTCTGTTTTTCTTAAGAGTGGCACACTAAATTAAAAGGTACTCTGATGTTGACATGCACTGTAGTAATACAGTTTATGTTAAATATACATAAATAGTGTTACCTTAATCTATTTAATGTCTCAATGACTGTCTTTAGGGGTTTCTATTGGTGGACGGATGGCATGGTTAACCATGTGTAGGTCAGGAGTCAACCAGAGAATCACCAGTCATGCATATTCTACCTGTGGGCATTTGACCAAGCGTGACTAATAAGCCCAGTGAATGTACATATTTTCAGATGATGGGAGGAATGAGCAGCACCTGGACAAAATACATTGATAGAGAGAGAGAAATGTATTTAAGTAAATCCAAAAAGGGAATGCTTAATGTTTGTAAAATTTTAAATGTTTTATCAGTTCTTGGTGATGTGTTTGAAAATATATATGATGCATAACCAAAAATTACTATTCATCCCATAATTATTAATAATATTTAGAAGTTTTAAAATTACAGCACAATATAAATTATCAAAGGAAACTGACCTTTAAAGGGCCCTAACTTTTCTTTTTAAGCTCCATGTCAAAATCTAAAAACTTGGTGCCAAAATCCTGCAGACCATCCTGTGCAAACATGTGTGATTAATGTAGAAAGAAACTGTGCAGAAAGCACATACATCTTAATCTCCTATGCATGTTAGAATTAACTAAAATTACACTCACACCAACGGGAATTTGCTGTGGAATTAGATAAGATTTTGCATTTGGCAAAGAAGAAATGAGCAGAAACATGACAAGTTGGAGGATTTGGGGTTGTGATACCAAGGAATGGAAATAGAAACGCTGTTCAGGGCGATAAATTGTCGCCCCGTACAGCAAACCTATAATGGTTGTGTGATGATGCTAGTGTGTCGCTGAAGCTACCGAGAGACACTTGGCTCATTAGTTTGAGGCATTGAGAGGATGAGTGTGTGGGAGCTTGTATATGACACGACAAGGCTTTGATGCACTGACAGGTAGAGAGCTCATTCTCCTGCTCTTCCCTTGTCATTGCGCTCTCTTCTCACTTCACGCACTTTCCTCTATTCTTGATAAATTCGCTACCTGGTGGTTATTGTTTCCCTTTCTGGTTTCTTCACAGTTAAGCTCTCTGCCGGTTCAGACTTGGTCCCTATTCTGATCTATACTCTCCTCATTTTCTTCATCTTACTTTTTGTCACTTGTCACCTTCTTCCCCCCATACTGTTGTCAAGGTGGATATCTATAGCAGGTGTCTGACAGGACATTCAGACAGGGAAAGATGTGAATATACCTGAAGTACAACAGCAACAGAAAAAGCCTGCAGAAAATATATTAATCTGTTTGCCAGACTAATTAGTCACCATATCTACCCAGAGTGTATTTTTAAAGTGTACGCAACATGGCATTATGTGCCAATTATTGTGTTGGTGGTGTTTTCACACATCATTCAGCATAATTATGGTATTTTCCATTTTATTTAGACATGTTCAATTTACTCTTGTCCTCTTTGCTCACTAAATGTTATTATAGTTTAGTGAAACTAGATCTCATTCACATAATTTCCCACCTAACATAAAGCAATAGAAGCGCAACATTCTATTTAAATATTAAAAAAAAAAAATTGACATAAAAGGCATGTTGGTAAAAGTGGCCACTTGCAAGACACTACAAGGCTAGCATTCTTCTTTAAATAACTATAAAAAAACACATCAACTGACAAAATAGTCACATAAATTAAAGACTCTGTTATTTCAGGAGTAACTGACTTTACCTGTGTTACGGCTGCAGTGGGTCTCTTTTTCCTTGCAGGGTTCTGGTGACAGGCCTTCTGCAGGTGTAATGTTTTGCCTTGATTGCTGCTCTGCTGCTTTAAAGCTGCTATTCATGCTTTTCCCTCTCCCTCCTCAGAACCCCATTTGGTTTGGTTTGTATCACATCATATCGTATCGTATTGTATCTTATGGTTGGGTTTTATTAGGTTTGTTTAGGCTTTTGCTTATTTTGGTTATTTATGGGGATCTTTTTTTGCATTAATCTAGTTTGGTTTCTCATTTCAGGTATTCCTTTTTTCAGGTTTGATTTCTTTAGTATAATTTAATAAATTCATTCTCTTGAAATCAGAAAATCCTTGTGTGGTCTCTTTTAATGTTACCCCACCAAACGAGCCTGGTGGAGATAACACCTGTATAACGGTTAGGGAGAAAAGATGGCGGGGACAAAACCAATTATTCATTGACTTGTCTCAGCTGCATGCTTTGCCACAAACACACAGCTGGTCCCTTTCCCTGCCTGCTCAGTTCCAAGTTGTCAACTAAAAACAGCATGAGTAATATCAAAATTTCCCCTCCAAAAAGTTAACACTGCTTATGAGTATGCACATATGCACGGTGGAATAGTTGTATCTGTAAAGTGTGTCTTAAGACAAGTTACTGACAACTGATGCCAAAAGATTGCATCTCTAATTGCTTAATAGTTTAGGACAGTGGTTGTTAATCTAGGTTCGATCGAACCCCAGGGGTTCGATGAGTCGGTCTTAGGGGTTCGGCGGAGCCTCTGCCGCGGAGGTAAAGACACACTTGTATAAAGTCGTGATGACGCCCCGTTTTGCCATCGCTTGCTCCAGAGGATCACGTTACATTGCTGAGCTAATCAGTGCTGCGGGAAGGAGTTCCAAAGCTCACCGTTTTTACCAAATTCTATAGTCTAAATCTGCTCCTTAGTCACATCTTTGGTACTGCCTCTAGTGGCGTGGGGGGGGGAATACAACTAATATAATTACATTAATAAATCAGAATACCGCAAATTATTTTCAGTGTCTGGGGGGGGGGTTCGGTGAATGCGCATATGAAACTGGGGGGGTTCGGTACCTCAAGAAAGGTTAAGAACCACTGGTTTAGGAGAAAAATGTACTTATTGATGGAGGCATCTTAGCTTCAGTGAGATGGACTTTATATTTTAGTTTGTAGTTTCGTTAGCTCCTAGACTCAGAGCTAACACTCCCACATTTCATCTATGATAAGGCAACAGTCTGATGTTTTTAAAGTTGATTTAAAGTATATTAAATAAAAAGGACAAACACTGTGAAATTACCAATATGGCTGTGGGTTTGTGACTGCCCTACTGGTACTAATGTCACCTATTCTCTAAATAAAATGACAATCATTGCAAGGTTCATGCACAACACTGGCATGAGATAAGTATATTTTTCTGTCTTGTTTGTTTTGTTCTCTTTCTCAGTCATGTATAGACAAAAGAATAAGCACATTTTGTGATTTCACATGCTCAGAACTCTCTGCCGTCTCCATCTTCTAGTTTCATTCACAAAGAAAAAAAGTTTTTTTGGGATGCAAGTCTGTTAAAGTAGTCAAGTTGAGTTTCCTCCTTCTCCCAAACTGCTCCCCTATCTAAAATATCTATTTTTGCTGCTTTTTTCAACTAACCTTTGATTTTTTTTTTCAGCTTAAGGCAAAATCCATAAAGGTGACATGGTTTCCATTTCCCTGCAGGATGGAGCAAAAATATTTCTTTCTTTTTTGGGACTTTCTGTCAGAAAACAGTGAAGAAGCAGATAGAAAATACAGTTTGGAGGAAGGAGAAAGGCACAGAGATCCCTAACTGGAATCAACCTGGGTATATAGTAAGATTTGTGGAAGCCATTGTGCTACAATGATGCTTTGATCTCTTATTTTATGAAAATCTCATCTTGCCACCTCTGTTCATCTGCATTTGGGCCCAATCAACACACAAATATAATGACAGCTAAAAAACTGGTGCTTTGATAGGATTTGACTTAACCTTGGTGAAATGCTTCACCTCCTTCAGTAACAGTGCCATGTCACTGCTAGAAATCATCCCCTTAAGGGTATTAAGTTACCGTTTGAAGAGAAAAAAAATGCACCAGATAAAGCCCGATATGAATTCTGAGCGTGCATATAGTTTGCATCAAACCCAGTTTGCAAGATGAATTGACTCAGGTGTGAATAAATGCAGCTAAAAGTCATTGTCATTTTTAACATAACTTTATAAAACACTACTGTAATTAAGCAGCTGAAAGCCATTTTTCTCACCAACACTCTGGAAGCCTCGCATATCAGATCAGAACCATTTTAATGGCCTGGTGCAGTTTAAAGGTTATATTGTCTACAATAGCAGTAATATTACAACAGCTGGAAATTAAATTCAAAAGTAATCAACTATGTTTTTGATCCTCGGACTTCCATGAAATACTATCACCAGGCAAAATTTTTAATATATGCAGTTCTTTGGACTATACTAATTTAGAATTATCCTTATCTATCCTAATTTCACTCTTCGTATTATTACAAGAGTATCACATTAAAAAAAAATAAAATAAAAAATGCAGCAACTGCTTTTATCATTCAGTATTTATTTCAAACACTGCTCAAAGTCTTGTTTGGAATAACTCCCATATCTCCAATTCCCACTGACAGTTCCCAGCACATACTATGTGTCTATGGGTGACAAGTAATAATGAAAGGGGATGGGCTATTATTCAGGGTTTTCATAACTGATGAAATCCTGCATAATTGAAAATTAAAAGGATCCCCTTTAGCGGGTACAGTAATTAAAAGTTAATGGAAAAAATTGTGAGCACACAGATACAGGAGCAGTTGTCAGTTGAAACACATTAAAGCTTAATAATTCACCACGGGATTTTAGAGGTCACAGAATTACCTTCTGGACGTGTCAGGGAACAGAATGAGAAACAACATCTCTGGAAGGCTCCCATTTGATAACATGGTAATAGGTGCACCGAGCAGCCTTCTGGTTTAATCAATCTTTATTGTACAATTATTCAGGAAACAATTCTGCCACGTCTACATTTGATATGACTGCTTAAGCTAACATCTATCCATACAACAGTAGCAAAGTACCAGGACAGATGTATCAACATAGTGTGGAGATTTCTGATTAGTACCAAATTGCATGACCTAATTCTTAGTGGTCTCAAAGTTTGTCTCTATGACAGTCGGTTAAAACATTTAAAACTTCATATGCATTACGAATAATTAAACATTTACAGTATTAATGAAAAACATCAGTTTTAAATTAAAAAAAAATAGGTATTAATATGATGTGACATTGACGTTTGTTTTGAAGGGTGAGACCGTGCAACTGGTGCTGTTTACACAAAGACTGAGGAAGATGATGAGTCGATCAAGGAACAAATGAATAGAGACAGACAAACCATTTGTAAAATTGTATGACTCAGCATTAACCTAATGAGAGTTCCTTCACTGCATATTTGCATAGCTGAAGCACATGTTCTCTTTTCAATATATTTTATTCTTACTTCAAACAGGTCTGCAGCATTATGTAAGCAAACTGATATGTTGCATCTTCCAGCTTTAAAAGACATAAATACTTCTTTGAGGTTTTTCTGCATGCCTCTTCAACTTTGTGACTTGTGTAGATAGAGTGACCTTTCAGGGTGGAAAAACGTATTTTGACATTGAACACATGAGATAACTTTTTAAGAGGATATTTTTTATGCCAAAGGTTTTAATACCTAAAGTTGCATTATGTTTGTTAACACCTAAATAACAATAAAATTTAAGATAAAAAGGATGTTAGGCTGAAACAGTGCTTGGTTGGACAAAAGCCAAAATTTTGTGTTTTGACATGACTTGTGATTTTGTCCAGCAAGTGATTGTTTTTTAAAGCGAAGCGTGACAGCTTGTTTGGATGAGTAAAATATTTATTTTTATCAAGTATAATATACAAATCTATTTAAAAAAGATTTTACACTGCTATCATGTATATACGTCACATATTCAAGTGTAGAGTAACTTGTTTTATTACTTTGTCAATTTTAGGTAGTTTTTTTCCTGAATATGAACAAATGGGAAAAAGAGAAAGGAACAAAACTGTAACAAATAAAAGATGGACCAAAGTTCTGTTGTTATCCTTGTCCATCCCCTTCAAAATATTATAGGCCTGCTGCCTGTAAGACAATACTTTGTAGTAAGAAAGAAACGCCTTTAGAGGCCTGTTATTCACAGGGTCTGCAATGTTGATATGGAGCTTTTTAACTGGAGCTTCTCTTTCTCTCTGCCTCTCTCCGTCTCATCTGTCTTACTCTGTCTGCTTCCCAGTGTTTGGGTTTCTGTCAACAACCATTAATCATCTCTACACACAACAACAAATGGTCTGGGATACTTTCGGTTAAGTACAGCTTTGATAAGTACGTAAGAGTTTACGGTTTACATTGTACATCATCCCTACCTGTCCTTCTGCACGTGTCGACAGATATAAAACCTTCTTTAGAATCTTCACAATCACATCTTCGCCAAAGATGTACGTATACATATAGATTTATATATCAGTCTTGTGTGTGCTGACCTCTATTTGTCAGTTATCCATCAGTTCATCTTCCTTCTCCATGCATAGATTCATAGATGCATTCATTTTCTAATACATCTTTTGCAATCGAGTAAAAATTGCCCTCGTCTCCCAGAGCAGTTTGTAGTATTCCTAACTCTACTGTATGGTAGAATGTATTCAGTAGCTCATATTTTCACAAATATGCCCTGATAGATCTCTCGAGAATCTCTACAATGATCTTCGCATGTGGCTGATTTACTTTCCATTCTCATTCATAAATGGAGACTACTTTTGTCTGTTGAAGAAAGTCTAATTTTTTCAATCACACATCTGTTTCGAAAAGTGCATCAAGACGACATTTGTTGGCCATAGACACTATAAAAATACATTGTACTGTTCAATTCAGTCCATCTGTCTGATCAACATAGCATTGTGGTGTCTGCATCACTGTAGTTGTAGCCCCTTTTCCACTTAAAATCCTTGTGTTTGATTCTACAAAATTTTAAAAACAAGTCAGTACTCTCTATCGCAGTGCTCTCAAACTCAAGTTCTCAAGAGTCGGAGTTCTTCAACTTTTAGATGTGTCCCTTGTCCTAAACACTTGAATTAAATGGTGAAACTGCCTCACTCTCTTGCAGTCAGGCTCTACAGAGCTCTGCTAATGAGTGAATACTGGACCCTGGTGAAGTGAAGCAGAGAGACATTTAAAAGTAGCAGGATACTTACCCTGGAGGACTGGGGTTTAAGACCACTGCTTTACCTAGTATGCAGTTCTTGCTTTTCCAGTGGAAAACTGCTTGCCCTTACTATAGATGTTTGAATTTTTGCTCTTGCTGTTTTACAATTGGCTACATGTTTTAGATATGTAGCCAAGATGTCTATTTTGGATACATTAATTGAATATTTGCAATTTTAGCTGCGTTGCTAAATCAACGTCATTCCACTTCAAAACATAATGCACGTGTTCCTGGCAATGCTTGTGATTAAACTCATAATTGCTTCTCCGTACTGAGCAGATGGCATGTCCACAGTTATTGCTTGGAGTTTTCAGCTATGTGTATCACAAGCAAATTGATGAATACGGCCACCTGTCAATCAAATTGTTTTGGTGTCGTACCTGGTCTGAAAATCTGAGAACAGCCAAGCGGAGTCACGTTGGATTTGCTAACGGAAAATTAAACTGGCAGGGGTGGACTGGGACTCATGTGTCGCACTTTGGACAACTTAAATAAGGGGGTTTAAATTGCCAAATGGCAAAAAAAAAAAAGCAAACAGCAACTGGTTTTGTATTACTGACCTAAGATAATCACAGTCTTGCCTATGGCAACAAAAAAAGTCTACTTCTCTAAAATGGAGAACTCTGAATAAATCAGTCTTTGCACATTCAGGCTTTTTAAGCACAGAGCCAGGCTCAGGCTCCCACCCATAGCATTCTCCTCCTGACCAGTATCCTGTACAGTTTGCACAAGTAACTAAACACCTTGCTGGATTCATCATAAGA
Source organism: Poecilia latipinna (assembly GCF_001443285.1). Lineage (NCBI taxonomy): Eukaryota > Metazoa > Chordata > Actinopteri > Cyprinodontiformes > Poeciliidae > Poecilia > Poecilia latipinna. Next base: position 213,656 of record NW_015113610.1, on the reverse strand, counting down.
GTTGCTTCAGGTTTGAAAAACCTTAACAACATAGCTCTCTGGATCATTTCAGCATGCGAACACCTTTTCCAGAATATGATGCCCTTTCACAAGAAAGTCTGACTTTCCTGACTGATGCACACATACTATTCATGTAAATTAAGTCAAGATGTCTAAATAAATATGCAAAAATGACATAACAAATGTTTTGTTGCTAGGCAACAGTGGTTCATTGGGAACAGAAAAAGAAAACAAACCTGTGACCTGAAAGCAGCTTTATTTTTTTAAAGCAACTATATCTTTCTCACACATTAAACATATTTAGAAACATTTCCTGGTTGTTACTCTCACACAGTATATTTCATATTGTAGAATGTTTGTAAGTGCTCTTTCAAGGTTATGTCATGATATGTAAAGGTGATGAGGAAGACACAATGGAGCCAGGTTAAGGTTGAAGAGTGATTGATGATGAATTTAATGTTAAATAAACACAATAACCCAAAAGCCAGGCAGCACAGAATGAGCAGAAGGCTAAGAGCTCAAAAACTGGTAGAAACTGGTACCAAGGAACTGACAACAATGACAAACAGAAGACAAGATGAGGAATTGACAAGGAACACAGGTGGGATTAAATACACAGAGGGTAATCAGGGAAACGAGACACAGCTGGAAACAATCAAGGGGTAGACAGGACAACAGGAGACTAATAGACACAGAAACCTAAATGAATACACAGAAAAAAACAAATCCTCACAGGTTAAGTAAAAAAATCATACTCCAAGAGAAAAATCAACACAAAGATAGTGCTGAGAGAAAAGAATAAAGAGGGAGCATATTAGAAAAGCAATAGCCAATTGTTTGGAAAAGTGTGATATTGGTTGATTGCAAGAAAATCAATTTCTTTGAAAACACTGATGCACACATGTGAAAACAACAAATTATTTTAGTCCTACAAGAAAAAGTGCTTATCAGTACAGATCTGGGCCCCAAGTTGGGTGAATTAAAAAAAATACTTTGCGAGTACATAATGGGAAAGTCCTAGAATGTGAACAACTTGAATCTTTTTTTCTTGAAAAGATTTGAAACAGATCTCACACATTTGTGGATTTACTCTGGCTGCCCCTCAGATACTGGATACCTGCAATGACTCCTTTCATCCTAAGCTCCAAGTTAAGCAGCATTTTCATGGCATTGTATTCCAGCACAGTGACTCAGAGCAGAGAGGCCAAAGTAAATGTAACTTTCCGACTGGTGAACTTGTATCAGTGCTCAGGAGAGTAAATCCATTTCAGATATGTCAGGTCAAGGTTTTGCTACGCCGGCTCAGTGAGTGGCAAAATTCTTTGGCACAACTTTGGCACCACTGCTATAACCAGTGATAAAAAGTAAATGGGAGAATTATATTAGTGTGTGTTTCTGTGAATCCTCATGCTATAATTTTGGTGTATTTGGCTATCTGCTGTTTTTAAATTTTTCCATTTTGCGAGCTTGTGTTTCTTCATATTGTTTCTTTTTTTGTTTGTTTCCCTTTTTGATTAAGTGGTTTATTCTTTTTTTCATTAATCTGTTATGATCAGCTAGTTTTGCTTTCCAGCTGTCAATGCATCATTTTCGGTGTCTAACTCACCTGAGTTCTCATTCGGAACCTTTTTTTAACATGGTCATTATTTATTTATTTAGGTTTTGTTGCACTTGGATCTGTCAGTTTTAACATCTTGTTTTTCATCGTCTTGCTATTGGAGCTTATTTTGCTTTGCCTAAAAATTGTATTGTATTCATTTACATATGTTTCCTGCCACTGGACTATCTGCTCTCCCAGGGTCTTGTTCCATGAAACTCTATGACTTCTGGTATTTTTATCAAGAAGACATGGTTTCATTTTATCTTTCTTTCATTACAAATTTCTTGACATTAATCGCTGATATAGTAAACTAAGCCAATGTCAATCCCCTGCTATACCAATTTGGTTCAATGCATACCTGTTTTTTTTTTTTTTGTTTTGTTTTTTTAAAGATAAAAGGCTTTAGCTACACTTCAATTTTGTTTATTATAATTCAGACACTTTACAAAAAAGTCACATTAATTCAATCATACATACATTCCAATTGAGCCTAGTTATCAAACACCACAATAACCTCAGTTTCTTGTGCAAATTAGTTTAAAATTAGTTTGACTTGCACTGTTCACGCCTCCTGGACGAGCACATAGCAACAGCTGAAAATCGCTTGCGTTGTGTCTTGTGACAAATTTTAAATTGAATTTAGGTCTGGACTTTGACTAGGCTATGCTAACACGAGTTGATATAAGATACTTCATTGTAGGTATTGTACATTTTACTTTATATAAGTGTCATTCTTATGCACAATGTTGAACCTCTGCCCAGTCTCTATGATCTGATGACTTTGACAGATTTTATTCAAAGATTACCCTACATTTAGCTCCATACATCAACCTTGACAAGGCCTTTACAGGACAGCTGGATTTATATTGAGTTTACATTTGACTGGGTCTATTTGCTAATTAAATAACTTCAAAAGGCAATCAGTTGCACTGAATTTTATCCAGGTGTGTCAGAGAAAAGGCACTAGATTTTTAATATTTTAAAAAACATGTATCATTTTCTTTCACTTCACAGTTCTGTAATAGGTGTTTTGTGGTCCATTCCATTAAAATACAAAAACAGTACACTCTGAAGTTTGTGTTTTTTTCTTTTCTTTTTTTTTCTTTTTTATTTTGCTGCTGTATCTTAAACAACAATGAAAGAAACCAGAGCAAATAAATAGATTATCAACTAAAGCATACCACCATTTTACAAAGGAAAGCAGAGGAGAGAAATAACACTTTCACCAGATAAAAGTGAATTACCATACAATTACAATGTTTAGTTGGAGAGATATGCTGTAATCACCTTACAGTATTATCAGAGATGTGGAAGTGCACACACAAGAAACTGCATTAAGACTGTGTTGTTCCTTCATCGTGTGTAAATTGGCATTAAATGCCTTTCCACTATACTTAGTCATCCTCAGTCAAGTTTGCCTCAGAGGCATCTTTGGATTTGATCTTTGAAATTGCAGAATAATTGGTAGAAAGTGACAGAAATCAGCAAATAATATGCTATTATGCAAAATAAAAAATATTTCCTGGTCTTCTAATCTCCGTCATGTTCATAGTGGAATGTCATGACTTATGCAGTAGCAATGGCTTTTGAAAGGATCTACGCAAGAGTGAGTTATCTTCTTGAAACCCCTTGAAGCTTTGCTTTAAACATCAATTTACAGTTTATTATTGCTTTGAAAAACATTTAAAATCATTTCAAAGTGATTAAACTGTGGTTTGAAGTTAAATTTTGTTCCTCTTACAATACATTATGCTGCTTTGGAATTCATTCTCATGGATGCTAACATAAGCTTTATTCAAATATCAAACACGAAAAGAAATGACAACACTTTTTAGTTCATGTGCAATATGAGTCTGACACAGAAGAACTGTACTGACCATAAAGAAAAATGTTTCGACAGAAGAAAAATGGCAACATTACTGTATGTGGATGGTTGAAGATCATTTCTAAATTATATCTCATCAAAATAGTCCAAAATAAACAGAAAAAAAAGGTATAAACGGGGAATGGGGGCAACAGATATTTTGTGAATTTATAAAAATCAAACAAACTTGAATAGTCTTGGGATTTAAGGAGGAAATTTAGGGATTTAGAAACATCTTTCAACATCATCACATCTTCACCTTCAATTGAGTAATTTATATGCTTGCTTTTTCCATTACGTCAAATCAGTGGTTAATGGACTTTTTTCGAAACAGCAGTACTACAGGTTTTGGACTTTTATTATTATTTTTATTATATTATTATGTTTAATAAAGTCAAAAATGTTAGGTTAGGAGTTACACAAATTAACAGAAAGAACTGTTGGAGTTGGAAGTGAAATAACACTTTGATAACCACAGTAGAACAACTGTCATCTTTTAGTACATTTCAAATTTCATTCATTTTCTTTACATTTTCTTTTTTGCTAACATCCACTTCAGTTCTCTTCTGAGAAGTTTCATGATTAAACAAAAATCAAGGTGCTTTAACCATGTTTTGTCTGTTTGTACTCTGCGTCTAAATAATTCGATCACATTCAAGATACAAATATTTCTTTTGAAAATGTATTCAGTGTACTTTTAAAGGGATCCTAAGTACCACATATAGGTAATTAGAGCATACCACCTTGAGAACCATGAACCTGTTATCAACTCTTAAAAAGGGAATCAGAATGAACAGCCTTTACTAAATCCATTCACTTTGCTTAAAGGTAGATTCAACATGAGCACAGTTTTGTTCGCATTTAAAAAAAAAAATATGTCAGAGACAGACATAACAGATAGACAACCTTTTTCCTGTTTAGCACTTCATGAGTGGGGGTTAAAGAATTGTGTCAGCATGAAGGGCTTGTAATTACAGCGCCCTCACTTTACTGCAGCCATCCTGACAGCCTTCAAATGGATTTTGCTCTGGTGCTCCAGCAAACACCTGTCGGCCCCCGGATAGAGAGAGCATGGCCTGCCTCGTCCTTTTATATTTCAGTCATTATTTCATTACTCATGCTGTGCTTACATTTTGTCTCGCCTCAGGCATCCCATAAGCACCCCACTACCACCACCCACACATAAGAGGCACAGGCACACGCACATGCACTCTCCATCTCCTTCATTTTTTTTTTTTTTTTCGTAAGTGAAGAACAAGTACGATGTAAAAATGAATGAAGGTACAATTGTTTGTTGGGAAACCTGGTGCTGTACACCATGAACAGGCAAGCCTCGACAAAGAAATATTTATAGAAGGTTTTAGAGAATGGATTCAAATGAGACAAAAAAGGAAATTTAAGGTGTATTTTGTAACATTAAGTGAAGTAGAAGGCCATTATCAAGCATCCATCATATTGGTATATGCCAATTTTGTGTATCCAGTTTTTAATTCAGAAAACACTAAGAATGGTTTCTATAAAATGTACTTAAACTTGAATAAGTAGTTAATGGTGCCAAAGTGATTCATTTTTTTCTGTATTGGTGTTATTTCAGGTTAAATCCAATTCCACCTCTTCAAAATTGTTCTGTAGCTCTACCCCTATGTTCTCCATGTTATCAATGTTACAAAACGAATGTTTTCATATCTTGAATACTGCAGTCCGTTTTTGCTTTTGTCCTTATTTATGACAGTCAGAGTCTGCAGGTTCCAGGTAGTGCAACATACGACTCCCACCCTGCAAGTGATTGCTTGGACCTTCCTCTTTACAAGTTTGGTATAAAAAACATGACAAAGAAGAAGCTAATGTTCCTAAATGCATAACAAATGCACCTTTGCATTTGCCACAGACTGCTGGAAATAGACACAAGCACCCAAACAATTCTAATAGGGTAGAATCCTAAATGTTTGTCCATTTAGGAATATCTCTTTGTAAAGTCTATGGTTCATCTGTCTCAGTGACAATAAAACCAATTACATGTTTATTTGTCTCTAACTATAAGATAAAATACACATTACCCCTTGTAAGTAGTTTGGTTCCTAAATTTAAATTTTTATATTGAACACAGAAAGCAATGTTAGTTCTCTTAGACAAATTAAAAATAATTACAAAGACATACTGGGCTTCTGAGGAAGAAACTATGTTTTCAACTTTTGTTTAACTGAATTAGTACTCTTTTGATTAAAATATGAAAAGTCTTCTTTTTGTCACGAGTTCATAATAACAGTTCTCCTTTGTCTCAAATATTAATGTGGCTGGAATTGTACTGTTAAATTGAGTGACAATGAATTACAAAAAACGTTTCGCTTCTATTTGGAGATTGGATTGACGTTTTTGAAAACTTACTTGAGATTTTTTTTTTACTGTAAAATGGTTGTGAAGATACTGATTTACAGTATTACACTAAGAGATGATGAGTCATTCGATAAATAATGAATCCTAATGTAAGTGGAAATCTAGGTAAACTACCAATTCAATTTTCACTTCTCTCTCCATGATTTAAAAACATTAATGTCTAAATTGGCATTAGCTGTGGAATATCCTGGCTACCAATCTTTCATAGGATCACCCACTATTCAACTCTCAGAACCTGCATTTCACTCCTCTCACCCAATAACGTGGTGATAAACACCAGTGCCCACTGTAACCAGTGGATAGACGGATGGACCTGGGATGGACTTGAATCCAGAGTATATCTCTGTTAATGGTGAGTGGGTTAGGCTCCAGGTTCAATCAGTTCACCCACAGGACCCTGAACAGGATTAAACATGTACTAACCTTTGGTGGTGGGATGGTTATTATGACACATGTTTTGATGATAAAAGACAGTCCTAATGCATTTGTTCAAACAGGCGAGATTACCATGACTGATAATCTCCACCAACATAATATGACTAGACATACTGAACACTGTTAAAAATACTCACAAACAAAGCAGCAAGGACTGCACGCATTCTCGCATTCAAAGAAATTGTCTCTTGTTCAATACATTTTCATCTCTTTTTTAACTTTGTTCTGCACTCACCTCTGAGGCATAATCAGCCTCTCTAATCCATTCCCTTACGTTAAGTGCTGCTTCCTACTCTATCTGGCCCGCAGCACCCACTGCACTAGCTGTTGACAGCGCTGTTGTTTTCCTCGGAAAACCTCCTCCTAGTCATGGTAGGAAGATGGAAGGGAAGAGAGATCCCTAGGGCATGTCTTGGTAGATATTCACATATTATGTTTCCAGCCCTAAAGAAAGTTGGATTACTTCTCAGCTTTTGTTTGGCAAATGTCATTGAATAAAACAAGTAAAGTCTGCAAGCTTCCTCTGCCTTTGGAACAGACATATTTTAAGCAATGAAGCAGATCAAAAAGAGTGTTGTGGTGGTTCTTGTAAATTTTGGTAAGGTTTTTGTAAATATTGCAAAGAACAATGCCAACATACAACTACAGTTCTGTCTATGTAATTAAGAATCACAAGACACTTATATACACACTGTATACAAGCAAGCTGTTTCAACAGCGGAAAACATGAATGCAAGTGAGTGCACATATATTAGGGTTGTCAATGTTAACTCATAAACGCATGTGACTAAGCTGAAAATTTAAAAGCTTTAATGTTATACAACGCAGATTAATCAAACTACTATTTTGACCTAAAAGCCTCTCTCCTTCTGAAGTTTACCTAGTGCATGGCAGTGTGCGTTTTGGACATGGAGACAACAGAGGAAGAAGAAAGTTTCCGCAACAACAGAGAGCAACAAAAGTTGAAGACTTTTTTATATTGGATCATTAGCCCCATTCGCTTGAAATTTCATATGCACAACTAATGCAGGTCTCTCAGCTGGATGAGAACAGCCGACTGTAGCCTCATTGCATGAGATCCATATGAATGGAAAGGAACATTTCTAAGTTAATATTTAAAACAAAATTACTTTCTTTAATCCTCTTGAATATTGCAACCTGGATAATCCATCCATCCATATTATTGATCAAAGCAAGTAAAATTTGTCCAAATATTAGTTTCAAAGTTTAGGAATGTCTGGTGAGAAGTCCTGCATGCAGCCACTTTATTGTGTATATTAAAGAGAGTAGACGTCTTATGTTTCCCAAGATCCACTAGAATTTTCCCATGTATTTACTGCATTTGCTAAATCTAGTTCAGGGTCACAGTGGGAGATGCCCCAGTCTTTTTCAGCAATAAAGATATCTATTTAATATAAAATAAAAATCCAAATAAAAAAAATCTGTAAAATCAATGTGTTATGAGAATATGCAGGCTCAACCAAAATTGCCCAAGCCAAGTTTTGAATCCACAGTCTTTACATTTTTATCCCCACCAGGTATGGAAAAGTGAAATGTGGTCTCAGGTGTTTATCTGGCAGGATGATGAGGATCCAACCGTTTAAAACAATTTGGGTGGACAGGTTTTCAACAACAGCCTGAGCAATAAAACTGTAATATTTCAGGATCCACATTAAACCAATTTTTGTGTCTTCCTGCATGTCCCCTGTGATCCTAATAAATAATCCATTAGTGTTATTATGCTGTTGAACATTCTTATCAAAAAGGCCTTAGGGACCATAATGTCCTTTGAACAGGATTGCTTTAAGCTCTCATGATATTTAATAAAACAAGAGATGTGTACTTTTTGAAACTCAGCTTCATTAGTAAATTAATCAACTACATAAAATAAGTCTACTCACTTAGAAAATGTGCTTACACCCAGTGTTTGAGTTGTTTGAGTTCATTTTGGGTTTTGTTATTTGTGTTCCCGCTTGTAAGTTTTATCATCATTTTTATATTAAACATTAATCATTAACTCTCTGTTTCTGCTGTTCTCTGTTTGTGTCGTACTTTAAAACCATACCTTATAATATCCACTACAAGCTTGTTTGCTCTTGCTGATATTGTTCCTTTTTTTGTTTTTATTCGGCGCTTCATTACAGCCTATATGTAAGGAAAAATCTCACTTTTTAGATTCAGAAGGAAAATCTGAAAATTAAAAAGACCCACTTTCCTTTCTTGACTTGGCTTGAGGAGTTTCTCTGTAATTCACCACTGTGTTCTTTCCAGTGTAACCCTCCGGGGAAGGAAAGAGTTGTCAGAAACCATTAGGAGAGGTGGTAAGTCTTTGTTACTCTTACTAATTTCATCTGCAATCCAGCTGCTCTCCCTGCTAAGCTAAAAGAAAACATCTAGGGTGAGCTATGAACATAAGTAATCCTTTGGCCCCAAAGATCTTAGAACCTACAGACAGCTGTCCAGCAATGAATTAGCAAAGTAAAAATTATTTACTATGAGCCAGGGAGGTTTAAGAATTGTAATGCAATCACCAAAAAGCTGAAATCCTATTTTTTTTAATCCATCCATCTACATTCTGTTTTAACCTACAAGATAGTTTGTGAATTTATTTAGTGTAGGATCTTGACATGTCAAGCAGCACATGATGCCATTCCCAGAATCAAGGGAGTTCCCTGTGGGTTTGGAAAACAAACAGGCCCACAGTATCACAGATCCTGGATCCAGTATCATCTAGCAAATCCTTTTTTTTTTTATTTTGTTTTAACACATATATATTACTTATGGTAGGACAGAAAAGAAGGCATTCTGTAGCGCGCCCTACAAGCAACTGATGGATATGTCAATAGCATCTTATGGTCAAGGTGACAGACCTTTCTCCTGACTCTGATTGGTTGTTTCTGACCAAGCGGTGTATTTCTGCAGATGGCAGTAGGACCTCAGGGATGAGCCAGAGGACAGAGTGGCAGTTTTAAAGAACATAAATAAAAATCACCATCTTAAAAAAGTGACCTCCTGCAGCTTTAACATGTTATTAGCCTGAGCATTTCTCGAAGAATTTGTAGGAAACTTTTAAGAAGCCTGTCCATCTTCAGGCTAAATATTTTTGAATATTGGAATATCGTAGTAACTATTATCCAAATATGAAAAGGAAAAGTGTTACTCAATAAGAATGGACTTATAATTGAATTTTTTTTCACCTCTATCACATTCACAGCTAACTTTTCCACTGCAAATCTACTGCATATTGCATGCCATCCTGATCTCACCTTTCCCAAAAAGTCTATTCTTAGTAGCCTTAGTTGGTGGAATCACAGAATGTTTCGGCATGCCAGTTTTGGATTTATAAAGCTCAGATAACAACAAAAATATAAAGCACAGTCTACCTTAAAACAGTGTTTTAAAAAGCCCAGCATGATGAGTATGGTTCTGTATAATAACATACACAGTTGACTACAATACAATGTGAAGGTATTCTGATCAAAGCTTTTGGTATCAGAACAGAATAAAACTAATTCTAGTTGACTGCAGAAGATGATTCATCTCTCATCTCTCAACCCATTTAACCTGTTCTAAAATATCACTGCTAGACTCCTGCAGTGATATTTTAGAGCATATTTTCTTAGAGAATAAGGAATGATGGATTGTCGTTAGTTATGCACTGTAAATAAAATCTTAAATGTATTCAGTGTGCAACCGTGTTTGCATTTTGAAGTTGGGTGGGTCAAAGAAAGGCTTTTGCACTACCTAAAACTCCACAGATATAAACTGAAAATAATAAAAAATTGATTTGTGGCCTGCTTCATGTTTCTTGCAATATTGCTGGTTTGTTGCTCCAATCCCTGAGGGGAGTTCTTTGAACTTTTGTTTTTACCCTCTTTCAAACAGGACAGTTTTACACACACTTAAAAGAGATAAGAAACGAGGGAAGAGCGATGATGTAACAAAAACTCCCATGTGGCTTTGTGTTCTTTAAGATAAAAAATATGCAAATATGCTTACACAGGGTAGCAGAAAACCATGAAAGGTTGCAATATTCTCAGATTGTTGGATAACTTCCACACAGACCAGCTTCAAAGCTCTAATGTTAAGAAGAGTGGCCTGATTTTAGATTGATATAATCATCCTGAAACAAAGGCTAATGTTCCAGGATGTTGCAACACTAATAACTGGCTTTCACTTAAATCAAAATTTCTTTCATTTGGCAACAGTTGAGATTTTAAACTATCAACAAAAGAAAGTTGCAGCCTGGAGAGTTAAACAAAAGGGTGGGAAGACTCTTAGACCAGCTGAGAATAAAAGGTCTGGAAACTATGTGCTAGAACATGGTAGAGTAGTACAGTGGCTGACAGGTGTAGACATGCAGCTAATGGCAAAACGTGCTGCAAACACATGAATGATGCAAACTCTGAAACATACAAACACAAATACACAGTGTCTGGTCCCATTTGATTGTGTGATTGACTCCACCTAGTGGTCTGGAGCCCTTCTGTTCTGTGAAGCTGATACTTGGGTTTTAGATTGGATTGGCCAGCATCAAATTGATATTATTGGGTTTCCTATGGAAAATAAGCACTGCTTTATTTAAGATTACCAGGAGTTCAACTAAACCCAGACATTTTATTTTGTCTTATAGAAATTCATTGCTGATCCTAATATATGAATGAAAACACATTTATATTGTGTTGGTATGCCTATAAATATACCTATATTGCAGCATTTTATAACCATGTGCAACCTTTTGGATTTAGGACTGATTACAACTGGTCAAAGCCTCTCTAGTGGAGAAGCAGCTGGATGAACCGAAGCATCACTTTAATATAATGAAGATCATTCACTTGTGTTGCTGTTGTATACTGTGTCAATGTGAAAAGACATTAAAAATTGTTACAAATTTAACGTCTGGAAGGGTCTGAACCACCATTTTCAAAGCTACAAAAAACAGGTAGAACACAAAAGACTTGAACATCAGAAAGTCAGCTTTTTAAAAATATTCAGTCACACTTTATTTGAAGGGGTGTGCATAAGACTGACATGGCACTGTCATAAACATGACATAACACCTGTCATGAACATGAAGTCTTTATGAATGTTTATGACAGTTGTCATGAAGTATCATTCGGTAAATAATGACACTTTTTAATACACAGTTGCTCTAAAAGTTGCATTGAAAGTCCATTAAAAATGCCAACTTTGCATGAAGTTATCATAATTTACAAAATCATGCACGGTTGGCACTTTAATGCAACTTTTAAAGCAACTTTGCATTAAAAATGTCATTATTTACAGAATGACATGTCATGACAACTGTCATAAACATTCATAAAGACTTCTTTATGTTCATGACAGAAGTTATGTCATGTTTATGACAGTGTCATGTCAGTCTTATGCACACCCCTTCAAATAAAGTGTTACCAAATATTCTATCTATATTTTCTATGCTCACCCTTACATGGTGTTAGTGCCTATGTCCAGTGGTAAAAAGCACGGGCAAGTGACGCTGTACACCTTTTTACAAGGCTCCACACCGAACGATGGCTTCACCTTCGTGCCAACATTGTCAAATAGAAACATAACTAGGAGCCACCAGCAGCTCTTTCTGAGCTTTATATATGTGATTCTCAGTCTAGATCCAAAGAGTTTAAAAGCTCCATCTCCCCAGGAAAATAGACTTTGTTCTTCATGGGTAAGCTGTCACAATAAATACTGCTCTTTTTGACATTTCCTTTTATGTTTCCTTTTGGATGTCATCCTATATCAAATATTTAAGCCATTCATAGTGTTAAATTTTCCTGAAACAAATTAAATTTGGATTTATTTTTCACTTTTCAGTTCTATGTTGTTTTGGGTTTTTGCCATCTTCCAACATAAGCAAAGGCAACAAAGTTTCTAATATTTGTAGTTGTGTCATTTTGGTAAAATACTCCTCACTGGAACACAGATAGTAGAAATTCCTGAGGCTTGACGTTTACTGCTAGGCTGCCATGAATTATGTGAACATGCTGCGAATACCCATTGTGTCATTTCTTCTAGATGAAGGCAATGTGTGACTGAAAAACAGATGAAAGGATGGTTAATGGAAATATGGCAGGGAAGAATTGAGACATAAAAGAAATGTAGATGAAAAGAGTTGGGTAAATAGGGGAAGGATACACGGTAAATGAAACGTGGGCATATCTGGATGAAATCTTAAGTTAAAAATGACAGTGATGATTAAATACTAGCTTTTGTCATACATTTAAAACCGGAATATATTGAGATGAATGCCATTCTTCATCTTGAACAGAACAGACAGCAGTACTGAACTTGTTCACTGCTGGTGTGTAACATTTGCAGTCAATCTTTACCTCCTGTTCCACTAAAGTTACAGCAACTGCTTTCTGGTTTGATATGGTGGGATCAGTGCCATAACAGACTGTTGTGCCCCAACTGGTGGGTACTTCCTTTTTGTAAGAAGCTATATATAAACATGGTCATGTTCTAAACTATATAGTTTGAGTTTTATTTCAGACAACATATAATCGGTGAACATGAGCTACTTTGTGTAACTGCTGTGAATTCACTTAAGAATAATTAGGTAGTCCACTATGTAAAAATCAAAAACAAATTGAATCTGCATGCTTTGATTGCATGTTTCCTTAATGCTGGAGATTTTGCATCTTTGTGGAAGATAGTGGATGTATGGATGTGCACATCCTTTTGATTTTATTTTATTTTTTCAATATATAGAACATTCACTGAATCAATCCAGAACCACATAGCAGATGTAGCAGAGGAAAGGCCTTAGCTATGCAACCTCTCACGGTGAGCTAAACAAAGTAGGTGGCAACAGCTAACTTTCTACATGGTTACCTAGCAACAACTTGTTGAGTAACTTGCGCTGCAGCAGTTTCAGGTTTCGCAAATGTGCCTCATAAGTGCTTAAAAATAAACAGCATGGAGTGAAAACTGTGGAGTAAACAGAAAAGGTCATGCCACCAGTTTGGCAGTATTTGACATATTTATCAACAAAAACTAGTCAATAAATATCAATATTGACAATTACTAATATAGAACATTAAGCCCTTATTTTATGAGTTTTTCAGCCATATGAGCCAGCCCTGCTATCTCTAGACATCACATCAAATAATGGCACCCAGATGGGACCATTAAGGAGTAAAAAAAACATCAAATGGATGAACCCATTAATTAATAAAACATTTTTACTTTATTGAAGAAAAACAGAGACAAAGTTGCTGTCTATGCTGGGTCACTTTTAGAAGTGGAAGTAGTATTCAGCAAATCAAACTCTCCTGTCAGAATTTCCTCCATATCCACTGTTGGATGTGGAGCATATTGAACTGCCACAGCTTGTTGCCACTTTAAGCACTTGCACTGCTGCCCCTGGAAACCGGAAAAATGGATGGAAGAACACAGGCAGGGAATCCCTCCAACCCACCAAATATTAATGATCAGAATATTCAGGAAGAGTTTTAATGATGGAGGACCAACACCATTACCAAGAGGAGCTAAAAGCAAGCATTGAGCAGTTATGAAAAAAAAAAAAAAATCTCAAATGGATCAAATGAACTGACAAATTCATTTCTGGGGCAACAAAAATATGGATACAAGTGCAGTATTCAAGACACAGTTTGAAATGCAAAGGCTCAGAAAGCCAACATTACCACAAACTCATACTTGATGTCATTTAACCAGTGAAAGATTATTTATCCCTCTATATTAATAATTTAAACTCCATGGACAAAAAACTGCAACAATTAGACCGACCACTAAGACTGGACAAGTAGGTGTACAAATCTATCCAGACAACTTATTTGGAGTGAAACATTTAAGATCCATCCATCCATCCATCCATCCATCCATCCATCCATCCATCCATCCATCCATCCATCCATCCACCCATTCACCCATCCATTTTCTGTACACCCTTGTCCCTTAGTGGGGTCGGGAGGGTTGCTGGTACATTTAAGATCCATTGTCAGGAAATTGGATCGTTGTGTTTTCTCTGTGGCTCTAACTCAGGTAAACACCTGAGGGTGCCAAGGAGAACCAGTTGAAGGACTGCTGATTCCCTGCAGGTGTGGCTCCACACCTGCAACTCCTCAGGCCTCATTACAACCCCTACGGAGCTGGTTGCCAGTTACTCTTTGACTGAGTATTAACCGATGTGGTAACGCCAAGCCTTTTTGTGAAGTTCTGTGTACTCACAAGTAGAAGTACTACATAGTACATTCAGGGACTGGTGGGCTGTGGGACATCACAAAATCCAAAATACATATTCAGTGAGTCAATTGAGTGAGTGTCATGAGAAAAGATATTTCTCATGACACTCAACTCATGACAGGCTATATTCATTGGACACAGTTAGTGATTGACATGCTACTGAAGATTTATACTTCATTAAGACTCTAACTTCACTGAAATTGCATTAGTGAAGATGTTAACTGCAATGACTTAGTTACAGCATCATTTCAATCCTAAACTTTGCTAAAGACTAAAATGCCTCACATTCATCTTTTAATACTTCATTTCAAAATTCAAGAAGCTCCCTGGATTTCTAATAATTGTTGATCTTCACTGAAGTAAATTTAAAAATAAAGCAGGTCTTAGAGCTGTTTGTGGAGAAATTATTGGGACTTGGAATTACTTTGAAAGGTTTCACTTATAGAAACTAAAACATTCTTAAAAGATTAAGATGGGAAGATTATGTGTTTTAGGTTTAGACAAAGAAAGTTTAAAGAGTGTAAAAAAAAAAAAAACATTCTTAATACACCGCGAGTTTCCAGAGTTTGGATTTTCATTATGTGTAAATCAAAATGACATGAAATAAAGGCTGGAAATATTTCACTATGTAATGAATCTGTATATTAAGTATTCACCTTCTAAAATGAGTGACAAAAATGTTGATTTTTCTTGATCTATATATAAGTAGTACATGATTTGTTGAAGCATCAACCTATTTGAGAGTATGTCTTGACCAGTCAAAGGCCATATGCAGTTGGAGAAATGCATAACACAATAAGAAAGAAAAGGCCCCCATAAAGAAACTGATTACTTTATGGATTTGCTGTGCAGCTGGCAGCTGCTTCCTGACAAAATGATGATGAAAAACGCTTTGCGCTCCACTTCAAAAGAATCAATTAACAAAAGTGAAATTTTGTGATGTGTATTGCAACACAAATTCTGAAGAAAGAAAATATCAAACTTAGATTGCAAAGGCAAATCTAGTACTCTTGCTTCTCCATTGTCAGTCTCAACTGGTTAATGTCTGTTTTGCCGTGTCTCCATTATGATCCGTTCCTCACTGTGAATAGTAGGGCTCTGCATGGCCAAGGCAAACTCTTAACCACTTCATTTGAAGTGCATTTTTAATGATGAGACTTATGGCTCCTTGAGTTAAAAAAAAAGTAGCAATGTTTGTCTTAAATAAAATGTACTTTTATTCCAAAGGTACAAAATAGAACCATGGTATGTTCTTGAAGAAAACAATAAAAGGTTTCTAATTCATTTAATTGGAGGACATGTAATTAATTGTATTTCAGTCGAAAACCAGATGTTTAGAAAAGTTAAACACTGCACTTTCAGCATAGCGAATATATATATATATATATATATATATATATATATATATATATATATATATATATATATATATATATATATATATATAATATTTTTTTTTTTTTTTTTAAAAAATATAAAAAAAAAAAAAAAAAAAAA
>NW_015113610.1:164148-194384 GCF_001443285.1 Poecilia latipinna | reverse complement strand
ATATATATATATATATATATATATATATATATATATATATATATATATATAATATTTTTTTTTTTTTTTTTTAAGAAACATAGAAGACAAATAAAAGACAAAAGCATATTGGTTTTGTAGCTAAATCCAGCTTTTGTTTTGTTGATGTGGAACCACCTGCAGGTCTCCTGTTTGCTACCTGGTGGAACTTTTTCTGTCAGTTCGTGATGTGACTGAGTATGAGTCTTCAAATGTGACGTAGTGTTTTTGAAGGTAGATGCAACTTTGTCACCAGCACAGAGTGTATAGCAAGCAATAACATTGTTCTCTTTAGCTGACACAAACTTGAAATAGTGATGGCATTTCCAGCTAGAAAAGCATCTTTGTTTACCTTTATGTTATTGGCTGCTTCATATGTATTCCACATGAATTGTCCTCATGCTGAAAATGTGACTCATTGCATATATAACACTGTGACCTTAGAAGGAAGCAATTTTTTATTATTATTATTATTTTTTTACAAAGGAAAATGACAAAAGTAGTAGCACACAGTGATTTAGGCAAATAACTTTAATCTGATTACTGGTTTGGAAACAGTAACCAGATTACTTGTTACTTAAAAAAAAATGTCATATTGGAGTAACACATTACCGGTATCACTGGATATTAGAATGCAAGATGATTAACGCTACAGCATACTGCATTTTCTCATAATATGTACCTGCCACATTCTAAATCTATGTGCATAAAATCTCCTCAATAGGCTCTTTAGAATCTCAATCTTTTTGTGTTCATGTAAACAGCCTAACCTGTTTCAGAATGAGACTGAAGGAAAGAGCAGAAGCCTCTTTCCCTGCCGTCTCATAGCTGTGTTAGTTTGAAGTAATTTAGATTTTGCTCCATTAAACTAATTGCAGTCTAAATTAGAGGATGCTTGTGTCTGCCAAAGGCCTCGGTGATCCCAAAGGGCTCTCTGGAGCTGTGCAGCTGACATTGCGTGCTGCTTAGTGAGTCTGGGGCTCCATCTGTGCCAGCCTCTCCCACTGGGTGCCCTGTACCTAACCAATCCCCCACAACCCCCTGATGCCAATTTCATACATCTGCTCCCCCTACATGATGCTGTGCTTAGAAATACCAACACAGATGCAACATGCAACATGTGCTCTTTATAATTAGTCAGACTATTTTGATGTTGTCTTTTTCTTCACTTTGAATTTGTTGCATCGAGAGCCATCAAAGGGAATTCATTGTGCTGACAGTGAACATTTAAATCCATTAGTTTTCATGGCACTAAGACTTTGTTGGTTATCTATTTCTTTACATATTCCAACATATTTAAAGCATTTTTATGTTTTCTAGAATAGAAAAATATTTTTCTCATATTTTGATTTGATGTTAAAGATTTCATTTCAGGTTAAATTTTTAAGAAAATTTCTTGCACACAAAACTTTGTATTAGTTATAATAATAGTGACTCCTTGGTGTCTTCATGCAGGTTTATTTAGTGAGGAAAATTTGTAGAACTTGATTTGGAGGAGCCATTGGTTTTTATACCTCTGTTGTAATTGCTGTTTCCCAGTTTGGTCAAGGTAAAAATGAAGTATTGAACAGGGAATTTCTGCATGACAATTTTCATTCTCCTTCACGTGCACTCACTTTAGATCAATAACATGCTTTGTAAGTTTACTCTGAATGGCACTTAAGTGTAGTCTTGTTCATATGAGTGTTTACCTTGGTAAACTGACCAAGGTGAACCCTCACCCACTTACCCCATGACAATATCACCAATCTTGCATGGCCCTGCAATGATTAGGTGGCTATTAAAAAAAAGATGAATGAAAGCACACAGCATTTCAGTTAAAAGTTGACAAAGACAAACATGCTGAATCAAACTTCATGAAGATATATATATATATATATATATATATATATGTGTGTGTGTGTCAAGCCAAATTGAAAATAATTATGTTGGTGTTCATGAGTGGTGCTGTGGTTGCTGCCTTGATAGACACCAATGACTTTCAGCAGGAAGGTGGATGTGCAATAGACTTGAAAGCATTTTCAAAATAAGTGACAGCCTTCAGGTTTGTCCTGGTGGGCACCTTTCAGTGAGTCAGGCTGCTATAGTGGTAGTTTTATTTTTTTTTTTTTTTACCTCTGTAACCAAATGTAATCTGCAAAAGCAATCATAAAAACCCAAAGGGTTTTAAAAATTCTGAACTAATGCCTTTCTTTACCAGTTAACCTCAGATGATCTCCACTTTACTGATCAAAATTAATACATTCACCCTTTTGTCATTTTAAAATTTTCTTTAGTTTATTTGCCAATGTTTATACAGGTCTGTTTTTATTGTGCCCATTGCAAAACTGACAACTCTGCTCAGTTTTTTTTTGCTCAGCTTTGCTACTTCCTTTTTCAATTGCTGCCGTTTTCTTAGTTCTGTTATACAAACCTGAAACTCTCCATGGTGAAAACCTGAATTCCCTTTTTAGCTTTACTTGATCTGCTTTTGCTGTATGTGATTGACAATCCAAAGCTACATTAATTAACATCCAACCATCAACTTACCCCTATTGGGGTTGTGAGGGGTACGGGTGCCTCTCTCTAGCTGTCAACGAGCAAGAGGTGGGGTACACCCTGGACAGGTCATCAGTCCATCACAAAGACAGACAGGACAAACAATCATGCACACACACACACACCCACATTTCAAGAGATCAGTAAACTCACAGTCCAAAAATCATGCAAACTCCACGTAGAAGGACCCCAGGCTGGGATTCGAACCTAGGACTTTCTTGCTGCAGCCCACATGCCTTATGAGCTGCACAACAGTGCCTCTGTGCAGCTCACGTTAAGTAACAATTCAAGACATTGTTACAATGTTTTAAAAATACAAACAGTTTTTGGTAACCTTGTTTATATTTCACAATGTTCTGACCTATGACAACAGGTGGCTATTTTTTTTTTTTTTTTTTTTTAATATTATTTCACAAAACATTAATCATATCAACCCCCTAAAACTTCGGCATTGTATCAACAGTGCTATCACGAGCAATTACAAAAACTGCATCCAGACTTTCTTTCACCTGACAGGCCTGCAAACATTCAGACACTGTCTTCTTTCCAAACTGTGATATATTAGTGCAGTATGGAGCAAACAATTGTTATAAGACATATTGATCCAGTTGCAGACCTGAGGAGCAGTACAATCATTCCCATGGCTCTCTTTTTGGCACAGTAAAAGATTGAGTAACAGCTGGGAAGCTCTGACAGCTGGGAACCTTCTCCATTTCCAGTAGACTCCAGATGTCCCCTCCCAAAACCTCTCCATCACCTCCTGCCTGTTTTCTTGTTTGCTATTCTCTATTCTCATGTGTGGGGAAAAAACTGGCAAAGCTGACTTCCAGTTGTGAATTTGTTGTTTTGCCAATTACCCCTCTATCCCAGATGTAGCCAACCTTGTGTAAAGTAATGATGTAATACATTTTCACCACTCATTCATCTCTGTCTGGATCTGGCTGTCTCAACTTAAATAGGTTCATTCTCCTATTTAATACCTGTCATCTGGTATTTTCACTTCACACTGTTTCAGGCTGTTTTCACTTATGATTTATTAAATTAAATGCCAAATAAAACTTGCTACTAACATCTAGCTATTTTAGTTTATATTTAGCTATTTGTCTTTTTGAATAAAGATTGTCCCTTACGTTTAGGTATTGGTGGCTAGATTAAAAAAAAAAAAAAAAAAAAACTAGCTATAATTTACAAAACGTGCTTGGGGAATATGAAAATATATACATACAGACAGAAGAAGACACTCATTTTTACCCTAAAGTGATAATAAAGAACACTCAATTCCCTTAGTTTTGATGGCTTATTTCACTTGTTGCTACAAATTAAATTTCATAGCAGAGAAACCACCTTACTGTTCCCCATATTTATCACTCTAATCACAGTAATTTAAAATGCTTTAAATGTTCAAGGGGTGAAAGGTTGAACTATTCTAGAAACCTCTGATGCATATGTAATACCCCTAGGGAAGAAGAGTATTACTATGCAGTCAATATGGAGTGATATCAAGACCTAAGACACCATAGTCAACACTAATGCATTTTTATTAATAACAGTCTGTTAGACCACATAATTGATCCAAAAAAAAAAAAAAAAAAAAAAAAATTAAGCACAGATGAATTAATCAGTTGCTAAAAGAAGATTAGCACAGGTCTTGTCAAATTTAAAATAATGGTACTTTTATCAGCAAAATAATATCGCTGTGAAGCTAGAGCTAAAATAGAACTAATACAAAGGTACTAGTGACACTTAAAATAGCTTTATATCAGTTTTGGGAGTTTTGTTTTAAATCTTGACTTTCAAGTGGCATTTAAATTTGCAAGTTTCATTGGTCTGACCTTGACAGTTTGGCAGTAAGCACCTTCCTGGGACTTGATACACACTAAAGATAATTAATTCACATAGCCCATGGCTATGACTCTTTGATGAGTGACATTACCTTAGCACGTAATTATCTTTGTCTGAAACTGACCAACCAATTTTATTGTGAACTCGGTGAATAACCAGTAAAGACACAGGTGTTTGAAACATGAAGCATATTCTTCTAGGGGCACATTTTATGATCAATATTATGTGTAAAAGAAATTTCATTTCTAAACATACTATTCTGAATATTGTTTGACACTCAAAAGTTATATGATTACCAAATAGTGAAACTGAAAACAAATATCCAAAGTTTTTTTTTTTTTTTTTTCCCCCTTTCAAATCATTCTAGCATGAAAGAGTACTCCGGTCTAGGAATGATTCAGTGTTTCTGCACATAACAGGAAATCAAATATAGAACCAGTCTTTATATTTAAAATGTTATGTAATTTCAAGTGTTGCTGTTTCTCTATAATAATACAATCAAAGCAATATTAACTGTATTAACATTTGATAGGAAATAGTTAAAGCATAGACCAATCTGGCATGGATAAGTCCTTTATTGCTCCAGTTGCCTTTCGATGCCTTATTAAAGCTGTCCAGGATTCTTGAATCTCTTAAGATTGAACCTGTTTGTTCTTCTGGTGACTCCTTCTACGAGATCTTCTAATAAAACTCTAAATATCTTCCCAGCTGTTATGCTCTTGATCACTTACCAAAACTACCTTCTTCTGGCAGCTCCTTCTCCTGCCTAACCTCTAGCTCTTACCAGTTCACCCTCAATGGAGTCTGGAAGTCTCTCTCAGATATCTAACTTTACTGGATTCAGGGTCCAGATCAATGATTCCTGGACCCTGCATGCTCCCCTCTGGGCCAGATCTATACCAAAACCCACAATAAGACACATAATGTGTCATCTCTCCTCTGTTCTTCCAAGTTTCCTGCCCGCATCGTTAAATGAACATCTTCCAAAGAGATCTCATACTAGTTTCTTGTTTAAAATAAACCTTTTGAACGTTATCTGCTTTCTGAGAGTTCTCTGCAAATGGGTCAGGTATTTTCCAAAAATCATGACACATCTACAAAAATGAATGTTTGAGAAGCAGCAAGGTAAGAATAGATCTTCAGAGAAAAGGAGATAGAAAGCTGGAATTTGTATGCCTTTTAATCATGCGAAAGTGAAACACTTCCCCAATCTGCCATTCCATCTGCCTTCCTTGTGTGCTTCATACCACCCCTTTCTCTGTCTGTCTCCTAACTGTCCATTTCTCTCTTCTCGGCTCATTTCTTATTCTAGCAGAACATTCTTCTCTTTTTAACACACTTCATAGATGAATCATCTCTAACTTGGTTTAGGAAGATATTCATTTCTGCACATTTTCAATCTACCCCACACTGTCAACTAACAAAAGTAGCAGTTCTAACTTAATTTTATTTACTGAGGGAACACCCAAACCACCACAGTTCATTCACCTTTAATCCCTGGCTGTCCATTTTTTCAAAAAACCTTGCTCTAAACACTTGATGACTATTCTTTTTTAATCTTCCTTCCTATGATAGATGTCTGCCGTGGGAGACTGTCCAGACGAGCCAACTCTCAGTGTCTGGTGGTAGGGCAAGAGACGGTTAATGGAGGCTGAAAAGCCTGCAGGTCCAGGATCAACAGGCCTTGCTTTAATATGATCCGGTAGTTGTTGTGCATGCTAATGGAACATCGGTGGACTCACTGATCAAAAGATTGGTTGAGGAAGAAAAGTATATATTTCCAAGTGGATTAAAATTTCATATGTTGCTTCATGTCAATGTTTCACTAAAGAAACATTTTTGAAGTTTAAATGTGTTCTCCAAAGAGCTAATTTATTTGTTTTTTATGCATTCCATACGTAGTATAAGTAAATACAATTTGGCATTAATAATTCACAATTCAAACATAATAAGAAAGGCACACAGTGAGGAGTTTAGAGCTAAGAAACAACTTTATCGAAACGACCAGAAACGCAGTCTGTATGTAAAGGTATGACTAATGTATGCATACATGTGTGGACATATATAGTATTTATACTGACTATATATATCAGTATATAGTCAGGCATTAACAACGACTGCAGCCACTCCCATGCAAGGCAGTTTCCAATAGCAACCGAAAGTACTCACTTCACACTCATGGAGGGTTTTATATTGATCTTAAATTATACCACTGTACTTTTACAGGACCCACTGGGGCATTTATGTGGATCTCTCTTTGTTCAATCTTTATGTTTCCAGTGAACATATTCAGTTCTATTATTTGATTAAGCACGAAACCAAGCTTCTTTACAAGGTGAAGATTTACTGTGGTTGACATAAAAAATTATACTGTTCATAGGACTCCTGGTAAATCAGTTTTAGGTCATCTATATTATTATAATGCTGTTTAATGAATGCAAAACTGGATTGTGTACACCACTGCTCATATCTGTTCACCAGTTATCAGTTCATGTTGATTAATCAACTTTTAAACACACTGAACTTTTACATGAATATTAGAACATCAATATTTGCCAGATTAAATGTTTTTACATTATTAAACTAAAGCCACTCCTTGGCTCATCTGTGTATTAAACTACTATAAGATGTAGATTTTTGAGGGAATTGGTCCTTCACTCCCTTGGCCATTTTTTTTTTTTTACTTTTGCACTGACTTCTTTGTTTGTAAAAAGGTCTCATCTGCTACTTGGCATTCCATAAAAACCATGCATAATTTTGTACCTACTTTAGGAATGTGTAGTAGCTTCAACGACAGGCTATTAAAAGCAAATATCTTTTATATACTGAAAGTCTACAGTAAGAGAAAGTGGTTTTGTGACTGCAATATTTAATACAAAAGTAATGTGCTCTGATACGCATCCACAGTTACATCTAGATTTATTTTATAATTGACCAATTTTCTGAAGTTAAGAGTCTTAGTTGCAAATACATGTCCTTATAAGTACGAGAACTTTATTTGATAAAGTCTGTGGGGTCATCTGAAGAGAGGGCTATTGACAATAGAAAACAAATCTGATTCTGTTAATGCTTGCATGGCAGAGTGGACAAATATAACCAAGTCAAGATGTGGAGTAATGATAGACTCCTATCAATGAAGTCTAAGTGCTCGTATTAAATCAAAAGGTTCTTCAGTCAAATTTTATTTTAAAGGAGCATTTATGCAAGCTCCATTTTTTATGTTTCACTTTCTCTTGTAACTGATTAATTGTTAGGATTATTGCTACTCAGTGATGATACTGGCTCAAACACATGATCTACGGACAAAGAAATATATGAAATATTTGTATTTTAGGCTTAATATAGTGAGAACTAATAACTATGTACATTACTCTCAAACACAGGGAGTTGGTAATACTGCAGCAAACACTGAAAATAAAATTAAGAAATCCTGTAGTCACAGCTGTAACACAAATATTTGATACCACCCACAGTGTAGGAAAATAATATAGGTGATGTGCCAAAAAAAGGTTGGAGGAAAGTGTCAAGAAAAGAGAGTGACGTGTGTGAGAGTGCATAAAATGAGCAGATGCAAACTGGGAGACATGAAATGGATTTGTGGTGAGTTGGGGTTGGGAGACAGCAACACATGGACAAACTTCAAGTTTGCGAGGGACATGTGGGTTGTCACAGATGGATTGACTGAAAGGAGGGAGCAGAAAAAGGTGCATAGGAGGCAGGTGAAGTAAAATGGAAGAACAGGCATGAATGAACGGCTGGATAGAGTAGGAATAAAGGACCGCAAGAAAAAGTAGACAGACACAATTTCTAATTTGCAAATATATTAATAGATGTAAACAGCTATATAATAACATAACAGTTTTAAACCTGCAGCTGCACTAATCATGGTAAAAAAATAAATCAAAATAAAGCTAATTGAGGAAATAGTAGTGAATGATGTGACATTGCATTTACCATGGAACTAAATTTCAGGTGTGTCTATATAAAAAGGTATTCAATATACATTTTGATTTCTTTTGATGCAGATATAACAAACACAATGTTAGGAAGTGATTTATTACAGTCAGCCTGATCAAAAAAATTCATCATTACTCCAAGTGCATATGGTCTGTACAGATGCTGCCAAAATAAAACACCTGGCATGTAAACATTAGTTTTAGCAGTATGGTAGACAAAGGCAAAAGTAACAAATACATTTCCAACAATGCAACATCACACACCACACTGTGTGAGTTAGAATGCAAGACTAGATCAAAGGTGACATCTGTGAATCTGCATGGCATTTACAAATAGGCTGTGCTTAACCATGTTGATGCTTATAGTGTTCAGGTGTAAAACTATTATTTCTTTGCATGTTGTCTTTGGTGCTTTGCACCTTTCTTATCAGAAAAGTCTGAATGAACAAGGTGTTCAGTTTAGCTACCTGGAGGAAATAAATGCTTTTGAAGGGGAAGAGCAGTTCGTTTTTCTTCCCCAGTCTTATGCAATCCTTTTTCCTGCCACCCAGATATCATTCACACATACCTGGTTAACATGTTACAATTGGATTTTTGTGTCACAAGGAGACTTGGCTCATTCTTCAAGGTGATGCTGGAAATTAAGATAACGCATAAACTTTCAGTGATACTGACAGTTATTGCAGAAAGTGAAACAAATCCATGAGGTAAAAAAGCTGAGCGATTATAGTTTTTATATTGCACAAGTGAACTGTTTACTCATCAAGTGACTTCTGAAGGCAATCCATTATTTTAATCTGTGAAAGGCTGAGATAAGTAACATTCTAAATGTATTTTTATACATTTAGAATGTCAAATGTATTTGCATACAGTTCTATATGTCTGCAAATACATTTATAATTTGGACATTTCAGGTAAAGAACATGTAACTTAGAAATTCTAGAAAGGGCTGATCAGTTTTAAGCTTTTATCTTGCTAACTTACTCTGGACTAACATTTGACATTTCAGTCAAAAGTGGAAACGGTAACAAAGCTAATATTTAAAGACTACCTGAAACAGGTGTACAGAAATCATTGGAAATGCCAAAGTCATGATACACTCCTTATTGGTAAGATAAGGCTGGGACTCGCCAAAGTACAAAATCCTAAACATTACAAGAGCTAGTGGAGCCTTTCATCATGAACAAGTTGTCTTTTTAATCCAAAATTTTGAACACGGTTCCTTTCACCTGTTAAAACACAAGTGAAAATTCCGAGTAAGTTATTTATTTGGGATCAAAAGAGAGACATGGCTGTTAGCAAATAAGATGTACATGGGTAAAACTGTAATAGACGGGATTGTCGCGATATATGCATTTTGGAGAGCTCATCTGAAACGATTCTCAATAACAAGTAAATTCTTTACATCACCCACCTCCACCCTATCCTTGTAAAAGACATGTCCACGTTTAAAGTGGTTACCTTTAAAAATATCAGTAGTTAGAAAAGTTTGTTGAGAAATTATCTTACATATTCTGCATTATGTAGATTAATTATCTTTAGCTGTTTGTCACTAAAATCTTTGAGAAAAACTTGCATTCATGTTGTGCGGCTAGCGCTTAAGCACGAGCAAATATGATATATTAGAAGGTAAAAAGAGTCCAGCAGTGGCCTTTCTCTGAGGCCTTTGTAGTTTAACAAGTATTTTTATGACAAAAAGATAAGAGTGAGATTTAATGAGAAAAAAAAAACAAAAAAAACAGCATTTGTGTTACATAAAATGAGAAGCTTTCTGCGGATGCCTTGTCTGCTGTGATTTCTGTCAGCATGCTGAAAGGCTGCTATGAGGCATCCTCTGGGATCCCTCAGGTGGATAATGCCAAATTCTACTTGTCGTACCAGTAGAAATATTTCCTTTGTGTTTAGTGTCCATTATGCAACAGCTATAAAAAGTTTTTGGATATTTGCTAATTTTAGTTTTGCTGTTTCACTCCATTTGCAAAGGGCAGTTAATTAAGGTGTGCATTTAAGCTTCTCTGCTCTGAAAGATGAAAAGCATGCAGCCCAGTTCCTCTTATCCTCCTTTTTTTCTGGTGGCTGTGGGGTGGGTTGTTGAGGGGTATAGAGTCCATTCAAGTAGCTGAAACACTGAGTTCCTTTGAATCAAGGCTTAAACCCCATCTTTTTAGAGAGGCATTTAACAATAACTGGAACATGGATCAATATGTACAGTGACTCCTAAAGATTTTGAAGATGATGTTTATCGCTTATTTCGTAATTAGTTACTGTATTATGTTTTCATTGTGTGTAGCATTATGTTGCTGTTGCTGAGATATACAATAAAAATAAACTTGGGTTGGCAGGTATACAAAATGGGGAAAAATAAAATAAAAATTGAATTGTCTTGTTATTTCTGTTTGCTTAGAAGATCATTAAATTTGATTGGATACAACTACATAACTGTTGGAAGAGGACCACTGTGTAAAAATGCAAATGCCAACCGTGGCTCTGTAATGCACCTACTGCTTTGTAGTGCGAGCATAATGCCAATAAGAAGTATTTTGTGTCACCTTAAGGTCAATTTAAAGTCATGTTGATACATTATTCAGTACATTGGGAGGGTTATGAGGTTCAGTAATTATGAAGGAAAACACTTTGATTTTTGAAGGGTCAATTGTGGTTCATCCACATGCCAAATGACCACTTTTTTTTTAAATCTTAGCATCTTATCCTAATGGTTTTTGTCAATTGACAAAGGGGAAGTTTTGAGTTTGCTTCCCACAAACTCAACACGGGAAAGAACATGTGAATTTTAGTTTTCACACGTCAAAACTAAAATTCCCTGCTGGTATTTGTCAATACACATATGTGTTTGCTTGTTTGTGTAAAAGGATTTATGTGACTCATTGTGTTAAAGGGTTTAGATGCCGATAAGACAAGAAATGTGCATAAGTCATATTAATACATTTTCTTGAAAAGAAGGAAATATCAGTAACAACTGATTTTTTTAAAATAGAGAAAGAAAAAAAAAAACAGTGCAATGACTTCACCAGCAATCAATCAAAGGAATATTGTCACTTTTGAAATTACAAAAAACAATCCACTAAGATCAGTAATTTTGTCATAAAAAAATGCCTGTTTAAGCAACAGCTAAAACCCAAACCAACTTTGGTGTAGGTAATGACATTACATCCACAAATCCAGAGGTGTGTGGCGAGGAGGAAGATGTGTTTTATTTATAGAGCTGACAAGCTGATGGATGAACTTGAAGGAACCAACTTGCCTCATCTAATTTTTGCTGTCTATTTTTACACTCTTGACACCACTAAAACTGCAATGGAGAAATGCTGAATCACATCACAGTGAATAGCGTGACCTTCCTGACAACTTTGGTTGAACTAATAACCACAGAGGAAATGTCTGGACATGGACGCTAACCCTAACAGGAAGTCTTTTTTTAGCACGTAGTGGACACTTTCAAATATTGACAGAAGAGGTTGGCTCCAGGTGAGCTGAGGAATCATGTGGGGAATTGGTAGCTTTAGCTGACATTACAGTCCATCCAGTTGGCAGAGTCATTCAAGCTCGTACTGTTAAATATAGTATACAATGATTTATGCCCCAAACCTTTGTGGGTGACAGTTTGTAAAATGGATAGACCGTTTTATTTGCAATGCCTCAGCATTCACATTGAGCAATCCCTATAGAGCGTCATGCATGCAATGTCATGTGCGTTTTTGTTTTTCTTCTTGTCCATGCAAGAAACAAGAAGATCTTGGTTGAATGTAACGAAAATTGAGTTTTGTTGCTTGTTCCTTAATCCCTAAATATTTAGACATCTAATTGCCTGCCAAATTTACAAAACTTTAGGAATAAAATTGTTTTATATGGAATGGAAAAATGTGACCTTAGTGATACAGAACCTTATTATTATTTTTTTTATTATTTACGGTATTATTATTCTCTGCAACAAAAACTTATTACAGAGTTTTTGTTACCCTGCAACAGAAACCTAATTTCCAAATCACCAGTTTAAGGACCTTAGTCCTTAAACCAAAGCTTAGGTTGCTTATAAGTAATCATCTTTTATAATACCTGAATTCAACTCCCACAGCCATCTTCTTATAACTAACTAAACGCTGTAAAACATTATCCTCCCACTCTATCTCACCGTACATCATGGTGCTAATTGATTAAGATGCCAACAAACTTAACAGCAAAGGAGGGAGGAATGACCACCATATGTTTGTTATTATTGAATGAATACACAGTAGCGCCTCATTAAACACAAACCAAAGTCTTTTGTCACTGGAGCTAACAGGAGCTGCCTTTCTGCATTATGGATCAAAATCGGGAGGGGCCAGATGGGAGGCGGAGGAGGTAGCTCTACACTTCATCTGCTTACAGGAGTTCAGGAAGGCAAAAAACAAAACAAAACAAAAAAACAGTAAAGGTTATACAGTACAATTTAGGAACGCAGAGAAGCATGAGCAATTGGAAATGTGGTGACATGAAAATATTCTCAACTGGGAAGCTTATCATAACATTAACAATGGAATATTGAGGAGAATATATTTCATTATTATTTATTTTACATAAAGTGCTTTCAGGGATTGATCTCACTGTTTTGCTTTTATGTGAAGCCCATAGTGTATTTTCATAACTGCTTCAGAAAAAGACATGCACTTAGAGCATTCAGGGAATAAAATATAGCAGTTTTGCATTTATTTTATTTTTCTTGTTATGAACCAGCAGAATTGTGGATATTGCCACAATATCAATAAAGTTCTAATCATTTTTCATAATATGCATTCTTCTTAAGCTGAATACTTTTTCTGAAATCTGTCTTTTGTTCCAGAGTTTAGAACGACATGTATTACAGACAAAATTATAGTTCTGTCTTAATTCCCACTACAAAAATACAGTCTAAAATAAATATAATATTCACAAACATCTTCAAACATGTGTCACTCAGCAAACTGTTTGTATAAGATATTAGTGACTAAGGTTGCACAACTAGAACAATACAACTAATTATTTGTTAATTTACTTAGGTCATTCATTTTATACAGAAACACAAGCAGCTCTCTGTTGTTCTTTTGTTTTGTTTTTCTTTTGTTTGTTTTGTTTTGTTTTTCTTTTGTTGTTCTTGCTTGCATGCAGAGAAAAAAATGATCAGTGCAGTACATGCTCTTTGGAATCAATCTCGAGAAAGCTCCTATAAGAAAAGGTAAAAAAAAAAAAAAAAAAAAATATTTGTGTGAAATTTACTGTATCATCATTTCAAAAGGTTTTTAAAAATGCATGTTCTTAGTATCAACATATTTAAAAAATGCATGTACGTCTAAATTTAGACTATTTCTAAGAGCAATCTCAATGTAGCTGGGCTCTGTGAGTGTTCATCTCATAGGGATGTAGTTATTAATGTTCTGGCTGTACTTGTATTTTTCCTGGTATGAAATGTCTAAACTAATGGAAAAAAGTTTATAGAGTCAAGGTCAGCATATGATGATCTCTTGTACTCTTCCAGAGAGACATTATTTTGCTCAGTGTAATTTGGGGAATAACTTTTGTATTAGTCTTCCCATTGAAACATCCACACCATTCAAAGACGTACCTATTGCACAAAAATGCAGATTCAGCAATCTCTATCCACATTTTTTTAAGAAACAGAAAGAAAGCACAAACTTTTGATCTCAGTTGTGAAGCTTATATGTTGAAGTTTTAAGTTAGTGTGATTGATACTGTGTTGAAATGGTGATTTATAAGTATGACACAACGTGACTTGCTTTTCCTCTGGAGTATAAACATTTTCCAACAGGGGCTAAAACTGTCAAGTAAAGGTAAAAAGACAGAATTATGAACTATTATAAACTATAAACTGCTTTAATAAAAAGAAAATGCTACATGCTTAACACAGGATGGGTATGATTGGCTATGAGTCTCATACACATACAGTTTGGGTTTGACTCAAACCGTACATGTTATTTGTTTCATCAAGCACCGTATTTTCCACACTATAAGGCACACCTTCAATGAATGGCCTATTTTAAAACTTTTTTCATAAATAAGGTGCACCGCATTATAAGGCGCATAAAATAGACGCTACAGTAGAGGGTGGAGTTACGTTATGTATCCATTAGATGGAGCTGCACTAAAGTGAATGTCAACAAAACAGTCCTACTCCAGTCGGCGAGGAGAGCCTTCCGCGACTGGGCCGGGGGGTGGCCGGATGATGGTCACCCTTCTCCGTTTGCGCACTGCATGTTGGTGGAGAACGTGGTGCTAAATAACTTGCAGACGACCTGATTCTAGACGGTTGGTAGTTGGATAGGTCAGTCAAACTTTATTAATAGATGACAAACCAGCGTTCTGACAACTATCCCAGCATGCACCTCGCGCTTCTTCTTCTTCTACGGGCGAAAATGAAGTCGGCGGCTGCTTACCGTAGTTGCTAGGCCTGTATTGGTCCATATATAAGGTGCACTGGATTATAAAGCGCACTGTCGGCTTTTGAGGAAATTGAAGGTTTTTAGGTGCGCCTCATAGTGCGGAAAATACGGTAACTGAATAAAGTTCAGATAACTAAATTCAGGTAACTAAGAAAAGAGTTGATAAAACTTACATCTAGTGCATTTCAGGTCAAATAATCACTGTAGCCACCCTCTTCTGCATTTATTTGCACATATCCCGGTAGCCTTAAAATATATTAAAGCAAGAAAAACACCTGAATATATTGCTTACACAGCAACTCAGCATAGTTTGTGTATTCCAAAGTGCACTTGAGATATTGAAAGTATAACATCTCAGCAGGGGTGATAATGTTTAATATTTGGAATGTGTTTATGTTACATTAGCAAGCGCTGGAGCTCTGTAGTCAAATCCCCCTCTGCCCATAATTTTGTGCTGAGTTTTAGGTGATGAATCGTTTGTTTTCTACATAAGGCTTTCTTATGTTGATGGTCAAATTTTAATCACACGTTTTCAAATAAGCAGATTCAATGAGATGTGCAAATGTTGATCTGTAACAACATCACACATCTATTTTTCCGTATTAATGGTTTTTGTAATTTTAATTTTGCATCGTTTGGCTTCTCAATAACAGTAACTTCTTGATTTGACACCAATGAGTATGGAAAAAAACAGAGTGAAATAAACTGTTAGCATATCATTTTAGCACTTGTTTAAAGTTTATTTTAGAGAGGACTTCCTTCAACAAGTTAGGCTATGTCTACAGGCTGTAGAAAACATGTTACATTATTTTGCAAAAAAAAAAAAAAATCATACTTACTCCATCCATCCATCCATCCATCCATCCATCCATCCATCCATCCATCCATCCATCCATCCATCCATCCATCCATCCATCCATCCATCCATCCATCCATTATCTTACACGCTTATCCCTAGTAAGGTTTGCAAGGGGTGCTGGTGCCTATCTCCAGCGGTCAACGGAGGAGAGGCGAAGTACACAGTAGGCAGGTCTCCAGTAAAAAGGGGTAGGGGTCATTCTCAAATTGTGAGATTTCATTTGGTCAGTTGTGCATATTTGAGCTCCCTTGAAGAATGTGCTGTTTTAGGGCTACATCACTATTATGCAAAAAAGCTGCTTCCGGCCACATGCCCAAATCAGTGTTTACACTTTATTGCTACCTCATTTGCACACAATGCAGATGGGGGTCAGGAAGTAAATGCGGCCTGTTTACTTCTGTTGATCCAGCTTCAAAATGCCTAAAGTCTGTGTCCTGTACAGTTATTCTGACCATTATCAAAGAGAGAAAGATAAACATTATTTTCATTTTCCAAAGGTAGCTGGTCACAAGGGAGTTAATCTTAAAAAAAAAAACTTACCAAAAGAAGACAATAAAAGTGGAATCAACAATCTACGGCTCAAAACAGAAGGTGTGGAAACACAGTCCAATGCCAGAGTGGGCAGCGACCTCTTTCTAACAGGTAAGGATCGTATCATATATATATATATATATATATATATATATATATGCTGCAAATAGTTGACCTACATTATGACTAAAGTATGCTACAGTATGACTAAACATTAACATACAACTCCAGCAAGAATTTGAGTTTACAGAAGCTAAATCAATGTTTTACATGGATTAGCTTCTTATTTGCGTTAGCAATAGCATTGTTATCAGACTAATTACTCAAATAGTAGGATTGCAAGAGTCGTGTGTGTACACCACTGTGCTTGCATGTCTGTTATTATTTAATGCAGTTTGGATTAAACTGCATGCCATGCTTTGGTAAAGGGGCATGCTCGTTATGTAGCCTGTAGGCTGTAACTTGAATTTACAGCATAATCTGTTATCTCATGTGCTTTTATTCTACAAACTTTTCAAAATGCAACTGTTGTAATAGATCCAAATGTATTCCAGTTTTGTTTTTTTTGTTTTTGTTTTTTTCCCTTCATTTGAAACCAAGCTACAGTGTTTATCCTCCCATTTACAAATTGTTTTGGGATGTTAACTCCCAAAGTTTTCATTGAAATGTGATCTTAGAATTACCAGGTGATTAAAAGAGATGCTGAAATTGTACCTCTTCCAGCTGTTAGCATGTTGTCTTTATTACATGGATAACTTACAACAATGTTCTTAAACATGCTCAAATGATTTAAAAGAGAGTTTGATGGAAGTCACAGAGCAAGTCACTCACATAAACATTTAATATTTGTTTGCAGTCACAGAGGTTAGTAATCAGTCAAATTTGAGAAAATTCATGAAAACGTAACTGTATGTTGTCACATTTTGAAAATGTGAAATAAATTGTCACATTAATATTCAATTTTATACAGTAACTTGCATGTTCAAATTAATTCACCCAACATTCAAAATCTGATTTTCTACTCATTATTAAAGAAAATCATGATAAAAAAAAAGAAAAAAAAATGCCCTGATTTTTACATCTTGACTTGCAACATGAGGTGCTCGGAGAAGAGTAGTGTTAAACATATCGTAAGCGTTGTTGGGAGATATCCTTTGTATATATCAAAGTAATGTTCATTTTTGACTTAAAATATTTTTTTTCCACTATGAGACTTCGCCAGATTCTTCAGAGCTGTATCCTTGCCAGTGCCTCCCTGATTTTGTCAAGCACTGCCAATCTCTTCCTATGTGTTTCTCTTGATGTCTGTCATTCTCTGATCTTGCTTTGCAGTTCTATTGATGTTGCTGGCTGAACACATTAACACATCAAACTTTGACTCTTTTAATATTCTTGGCCTTGGCATGCTGCCCCATGCCTCAGATTTCTGATTTTACGTTCTCAACTGTTCATCAGAGAGGGGCCGATGCACTGTGTGGTTGAAGTTGCTTGCTGGAATCAAGAGGCGTTTGAACTACCATACAAGCAAGATGAAATCTAACTCAAAAAAGTACCATGTGGGACATTTTGGACAATATGCCATCAGCATTTTGAACTTTATATATTAACTGACATTTTGTCTTAATTTGTATAATACCAGATCCTGGGCATTTTATACTATACAATTCCATTTCTGCATCAAACCTGTACTTTTTTGTATTTCATTTCTTTATAGCTACATTAATAGAACCAAGAAACGGCTCTTGAATATATGCAACATTTTGAAAAAAATAAATAAATAAATAAGAGGTAGAAGCCACTTCTGGGGTTTGGGGAGATAAACCAAGGTTACTTTGAAAAATTACAGGTAAGCAAAAAGAGTCCATTCTTTCCTTACTTACTGCTTTGCTTACAAAAAAGTGGTGTAATAGTTCAACATGTCCTGTAAGTCCAGGATAACTTTTTTTTTTTCCATAGCTAAAATGGAACAGAAATACTTCAGTGAACAGTTTCCACATTCTACAAAATTAGACTGTATTATTTTATTATTATTTTATTCTTTCACATTCTGATGTTTCTATGGAAGGGCTCCAGTAGCTTCAAAGGGCTCCTCTCGATGTGGAAAAACAGTGGCTCTGCTCCGTATCCCTCCCCGATGACAGAGCTTCATACCTTTGTTCTAAAGGAGAGCCCAGACATCCTGCAGAGGAAACTCATTTTGACTGCTTGTATCTGCAATTTTGTTCTTTCTGTGACAACCTAAAGCTTGTGACCATAGATAAAAGTAGGAAAGTAGATCAACTGGTAAATTGGGAGAATCACCTTTTGAGTCAGCTCACTCTTCCCTCATTTATGAACAAGACTCAGAGGTAGTTAAACCCCTCCACTTGGGGCAGGACCTATTCCCCAACCCAGACAAGGTCATGATTTGACAGAGCCAGTGCAACCACATCATCTGCAAAAAGCAGACACAAGTAAGATCACCAAAACAGATATTCTCTACACTTTTACCTTGGTAAACAATATCAGTTCCTTTGCTGTGTATTCGGCAAGGATACAGGTTTGCTGAGGTACAAATTTCTGAGGACAAGTGCCAAGGAAACCGCCTCTATCAAAGTTTGACTTGAAAGCAAATCCAGAGGAGAAGCTCCCCTTCTTTATTGACACATTTCTGTTTGTGTAAAACTTAGACCAGCTAAAACTTATGAGGCCTAAAAGAACATGTAAAAAGTAAATTCTTCCCAAACAACAACCAATGGACAAGTTCAAAGTTATCCCTGTATAAGAGCTAATCCATCCCTTGAGGAAAGACAAGGTATGTCAGAAGAGCTGAACTCCCTCTGACCTGCCTCCTTCAGGTGAGCTGTTTGACTTTGTGAGATTTTTCCCCTGTGGGCTCCAATAAATATTCTGAGCCGTTTCATGTTGCCTGGTGGTAATGCAACCTTTCTTCCTGCTGACTCTGGGCTTTTTCTTAACTGAAACAGCCCACGGAGGTACCAGACAATGTGAGTCAAACAGTAAGTAGCCCCTTTTCTCCCTATTAAATCAATTCTTTCTACTGTGGTGGGATTATTTTATGGGTTTATTGTGGCACCTGCACAGTCTATATTGACTGTGGTCCAGCAGCAGCCCCCTTTAGTCTTTCATTTTACTGTGAAACAAACTAGGTATGTTTGTGTAGGTGAACACCATGCAGAGAGCAGCATGCAACCCGCCAAGATTTTCTAAAAATGAATCGGTACCAAATTGTGTTTCAGTGCCAGAGTGGCATGCTACTATTATACCCTAACAAAGTGCAGTTAAGCAGAATCGAAACTGGCAGCTGTGGGAAACAAGCAGGACGAAAAACACATATCAAAGGAATACCATATATTTTGATAGCTGGTTCTGCTTTCTTCTGAACAAAAACAGAATCTTCAAATGTGATGTACCGTTACTCTTAAAACCAGAGCTTTAAGAGGAAATAGTAAGTGATTTCAAAGATGATGATTGTATCACACCAAAAATAAGATTTTAGTCCAATGTGACTCCCATTAATTAATCAATTAATCAATTAATCAATTAACGATATAGCACTTATACTACAACCACTACTACTGTGAATAGTGAGCAAAGTCTCCAGTCACTTGATATGATGATTTCTCAAGTGAGGAGGAGGAAGTCGGGTCAGGAGAACTGTCTTGCATGCAGCAGCTATGAGACCTAAAACACGGGCACCCTGCAGAATAATTTAAAAGGAGTAAACTTTGCTGTGATAAAAACTGGGATATTAATCTATATAATTCAGGTTAGTTGTGGCAATTATTTGTTTCAGTACTGACCATCTTTGTCACACAGATGCCCGCAGAGATCATTCATCAACACATACATTGTCAATACCGACTTATCCTTTCAGAGTTGCAGGGAGCTTGGTGCCTACCTACTGCATTCATTGTACAACCAAGATATCATTAGCCTGTTTTTACTCATGATGTTTTAACAAAACTATTGGAATTTCAAAAGTTTATTTGTAGTTAGTAATTCAACCAACTACCACACATCTGGTGAATGTAAAGAAATCTAAAGTGCTTCATCTGCATCAATATTCTTTTCTTTATTTGGTTTTAACAGAGATTATTAATTATCTGAAAAAGAAAGCATTTTCTTACCTAATGAACTTTATGCTCATAAAAGCACCCACAGTGACCACAGTGGCTGTTATCTCTGTTTGAGGAAGCATTCACAGCTGAGGATAAATTGTGCTTTGTTCTCAACCTTAACTCTAAGTTTGTTCAAATTCCTAATGTTTTACAGTTTGGGGTCAAAGCAGTGCTTCAAAAGAGCAGACTCAATGCTGTCCTCCCTCACTTGTGTTTAATTTCCCAGATATCACCCATCTTTTCTGTGGGTGGAAAGACAGATTTTTTTTAAAAAAATGCTAAACGCTTTTACTGGTTCACCCCTAAAAACAACTGGTTCTAATGTGAACTAATTCATGTTCATAGTTCTCCATCTAACCATTCAAATCTAAAATCAAATAGGTCATAAACATTGACTGAAAACCATTTGCAATTAAATCCAGTTCTAAAACTAAATGTAAAAAAAAAGAAAAGAAAAAAAGACGCAGCTATTTCACAAAATCCTAATTCTGTTCTGTTCTGTTCTGTTTAGAAGACTACCAAGCAACATCTTAAATTTAGCAAAGTAAGTACAAAATCTGGTCCTCTATCTGGAAAATTAGGAAAACAAAAGTCACAAAAGATTTTCTGCTTATTTCTTTAGCATCTCATACCCAGAAACAACAAAATGTGCAAAATACTCAGTCTAATCCATAAGGCCTTTGGTTTACTTGGTTACGTTTTGAAGTGAATAAGGCAGCAGTCTACTCTGATTTAGAGAATGGGGGAGCCATTCATTTTCAATATTAGACCCCCACAAAACAGCAAAAACAAACAAGGACTGTCTTACCAGCTAGATGGCTCACATGCCCACCCACATAAAAACGCACAAACAAAGCTTTCCTCTTGGAGGGGAGGTGTTACAGCTTACTTCTGTTATAAATATATAAGATTACACCTCTAAATTGCATGCTTTTGTTCCCTCCCAAATATAGCGTCCCTTTAATTTAAGACAATATGATTTGTATTTATGAATTCCACAAGAGCATCTTTCAAGCCGCTGTCCTCAAAAGTGAGAACCACACATTGCTCCACAACACTGCATTGAGAAGCTCCTAATTTGAAAAATTACATAATGTATCTTTAAAATCAGATCCAGTTGAATTGATAAGCAGCTTCTACCTGCGTCTTTGTCTCTCTGTCTTTCCATAAAATAAAAACATTACAGCTGTAGTCCTTTTACAGTTACAGTTTTTGTTAAACTAATATTTAAATGTGTTGCATTAGAGAGGTGACAAGTAAGTACGTAGCATTTAATACCTTTTAGTACCTTAAAGGTCTTTGCTTTTAGAAAATTTCTTTTGTACATCTGGATCAGTATTTATTTATTTTGGTTTTGTTTCCCCTGATAAAACAGCGAGGAAAGCAATAATACAAATGTCCCTCAAACAGGCTGAATAAGTTTAACGAGAATGAAGCCCTGGTTGTATTCAGGTCCATTTAGGGAATAGCTAAACACCTGATTTGCATGAATTAATGAGACAGAGACTGACGTATCCACATGTTCAGGTGTGAGTTAATACTGTGTAGTCCGCAGTTCACACAGTTGCACACATGAATGCTTGTCGACACTACGTGTGTGTGGACACACATGCGGAAATGAGCACTCCCTTGTGGTTTCATGATCAGGGGCAGGTGAAGTTGCATGCTCATATTCTGGTGGCATTTTTGCAATTAAAGTGAGCCCTCCGGCTACCTTTCCGCTGAGTGCACAAGCCAAATATCAGGGCATGTTGTGGTGCTGCTTTGCTCCCCTAGTGGAACTAATTAGATGTTCCCAAAGGACAGCCCTGTCATCACATTGTTCTGCCCACAATACAGGCTCTGTGGCCCTGCAGAGGAAGGAGCAGGCCAAAATAATTCAACAAACAGAAATATTACACAAAGGACAACATTTTAAAAATCTGTATTTTAAAGGTTGAATCAAAAGTATTTGTCTTAGACAGGAGTGATACAAAAAAGAAGAAAAAACTGAGCTGAAGCATTTTTTTTTCCTTAATGACGTAGCCAAATCTGTCAAAGAAAGGTGCCTTCACCTAAAAGATATTGTGAAGTGTAAACTTATTAGGGAAAACAGGATATACCTAATATAATGCATAAAACAAAATTTGATTAAAAATCAAAGAGGAAAATGCACATGCACAATAATTAAGTTGCTAAATCTGACTGTACTAGCTGGACCATCTCCCTGGCATCTTTAGATTCCCCATACTGGAAATAATATTTATAACTGTAATAACTGCTGCTCTTCATCTGAGGATGTTTTTCTTTTAGTTTTAACACTAACCTGTACAGTTTTGTTGAGTTTCTGTACACAAAACTTTGGCAAATTGCTCTACAGTGAATGTCTATTAACTTCCCTCTGTGGATGTTTCAAGAGTTGGATTCTCTAATGAAGTCATTAGAAGTCATAACAACTATTAAAATGTGTTGGCTCTATTACATAACGAAAAACCTGCCAGCTGACTGGAAAGTATCACGTCATCAAATTAACAGAGGTGCAGGATCCCTTTGGCATGGGGCTCATCACATTAGGAGCTAGTGTTAGATTTTTAGACCTTTCTTTATGACATGTTTCAGTCCTGAATAAGTGTAATGCACTTTAGGAGATAGGTGAAATCTAAACAATAAAATGCAAAAACTGTGTAATTTTGCATATTCCTTTGCCTCTAAATATTTTGTTTAAAAAAAAATTATATATTCAGAAAAATCCATCATGCCCTATAATTTTCTTTTAAGGGTAAAGTAGAGAAAAACACAAATATTTCAAGTGATAACTTCTGGGGATTTCCTAACACAATTTCTTCAAAAGTGGATACCTTTTTCCCCATTTTAGTTCACATGTTTGTAAAACAGACTAGAACTTATTAGTTATTTTTTCAAAAAATATTTAAAAATCAGACAAATTGAACCTGTGTGGTGGTATATGTCATCATATATGATCACTTTTTTAAACACGCATTTTTACGGTCTTACTTTATATAATCACACATTAAAGCCAGACTGCCTAATAGGTGGATGAGACAATATGGTGTGGAAAACTAGAGTGTAATGGCAAAATGCAGATAATATTCTTCTTTAAAAATGTTTAAAATATGGTACCTTTCCCAGATAATAAAATGTTTTTTTTCTCTAAGAGCTCAAATTCAAAATAATAGGTCAAAAATCCATGCTAGTCTTTGTGCATTGATAGGATACTGGCAGTTTCATCATATATTAGAAAATGTAATTAGTGCCAGACGAACTATGCTCATTATACCAATTTCTATGTAGCAAAGCTGTGTAGTTGACAATATCTCTTTTTATTTTTATTTTCTTGTCTTTTTTTTTCCAATGCTTTACCTTTTCAGTAAGAACAACTCATTTAAATTTTCTAAGTTTCAGTCTCGCATAATGTTTGTTTCAGAGATTTATTTCTTTTTTAGTGTTTTATGTTTAGAATATGAAGATATGTGTAAAGTAAAAAGAGAGAAACTGAGAGACATTAAAAGGCAATGTCTACTTCAAACATCAGTCTTTGCAAGATACATATGCTGAAGTTGTTTGTCTAATGTGATATTTTTACAAGATTTTCAAAGACTGTGCTAAAGTTGTGCAAGTCATACAAAGCTTTGAAGTGTTTACAGCCTATATACTATCGCTACCCCCAGCCCCAGAATTAATTACGTAATTTAAATTTCAGCCAAACCAAAAAGAGACATGTTTGTAGGACTATCTTCTCTTTAGCACCACATCAGCTTTAGTTGAAACATATATAGAGGAAAAATAAGGATAAAGTTTGTTGCTGTTATTTTTTTCTGTCACCTCAAATGACTGATATGATGTTTAAATCTTTAAACGTGTCTCTCTTTCACTGCCATCCCAATATTAGCCTAGCTTATACTGTGAAGATAAAATCTCTGATGTAGGCACAAAACAATGTAATCATCATTAACAATGATGTGCTGGGCCTGAGCTGTCATGAGACTTAAAAAGTCATGCACAGTGAACATCAAATATCCATTAATGGGATTGATTAAGAAGACAACATGTTGGTGAAGTAAATATTTAATGCCACATTTTTCTCAAGACAAATAATTTTATCACATCTTTCTAATTTTTGGAGTCTCAAAGATTCCAAAGGATTTTAGATCATAATTTAGCATAACATTTAGTAAGTCTTGCAATATGATGGCAAAACTTTCTTTCCAAGGGTAATTTCTTGAGATTTAAAAAAAACAAAAAACTTGACTTAACTTGCAAGTTAAACAATGTATCTTTTCCTCATTTCACAAACATTTCTTTAACCCTGATTAAGATCTTGTGCTTTATCAAGCTTCATCTTTAAACTGCACAAAACTGAACACTGTCTCCTTCAGACATCTGTTGTTTTATTTCTTATGAAATATACATCAGGTAAACCTGTTGAGCACTGGTAATGAGCTTCTGATGTATTAAGATAAACATAACAGATACGCTATGATATGACAGATGATCAACTGTTCATTAAATCCTTGTGAACTCATTAATTCATGGTGAACTCTGTGTTTACTAGGGTCTTACGAGCAGTTCGTTATTTTATGCGCCTAACATTAGTCTCATATAATTGGATACTCCACAGCAAAATTCATGCAGTAGCTCCTATGTTGACTGAAACAAAGAAGCAATACAAAATAAAAGTGTGCACAATGAACCCATTATTCTCTGAGAGAATGCTATTTGTCAAGCGAGAAGAGAAATTTGTGCTCCCAAAGTGATGTATAGATTCCAACCTATTGTCGGAATCATTTCCTCATTATATCTCACAAAAACCTTGTTCTTCATCACCTCATTACTAGCAGCAGACAATTTTGATGCTTCTGCTTAAAGGAACAAAGAGTTAGATGGATGAACACTGAAAGACACAGGCTTCATGTTCCAGCTGTAAGTGCAGCTGATGGTTTAATGAGAATGAATATATCAGGTCACCCTTCGTTAGAGTCGTAGCTGCCCTTTGTTAGAATAGACGGCGACCACAGACGATCTGAGCAGCCCAAAGTGATTCTGCATGCTCAAATAATACCTTGGATCAAACTCACAGACAACAGGGATTCAGGGTTTACGATGGTCAAATAATGCTACAAAATTACTCTGTACAATAGCTTAATTAGACATACAAGTTTAGTTTTGTTAAAGAACTGAAACATGTTTGTAAGTTAACATTAGGTGAAAGAAGATAATAAAATAGGCTTGTTGTAAAACTTGTGTAAAACTAAATATCAAAATAAAAAAAAAACAATAAAACACTTTAGTGTTTCTTTTATTGGCAATTTCTGTAACCATCCCAGACTTGTGACTGGTTATTGATCATTTCAAGAGTGAAAAAAACAAGAAGCTTAGCTGAAGCAAGAATGCAATTATGCTCTAAGTATTTCCTGAACATAAACACCAGAATATAATTCTAGTATTGCACTTAGCCCACAAATTGCACACTTCAAATGGTAATTGGTTCTCACCAACTCAGTTGTTATGCTCTACGTTTTGTCAACCACCATGGTCCTGATAATCACAATGCAAATCTGAAGACTTTTCACTCGATTCTGGACATTAAGTTGGTTCAGGTTCATGGTATGTTTGTATGTCATTTACTCCCATAGAAGTCTTCCTGCATTTCTTCATTCGCAAAAAAGGGTTTTTTCTTCTGAACTGAACGGCTTTGTTCACTTTCTTTCTCCGTTGCCACTGCTAAAACTACAGAGACTACGATTCCAAAACAGCACAGAAAATCAATGTTTTCATTCACTACTTCTGCTTCTGTGTGTTGATTGGCCCAGTTAAAATTCTACCAGAGGAATCCAAGTTAGTGGGAGAAAGCTCAGACTGAGCTGTGAAGCTTTAAGCACTATGTACATACCACCCTTCACTGAATATTTCCACTCTGGTCCAGAATGTCCACACCGTATTTCATTTTGTTGTGAAACTGTGCAGACTCCAGCTTTGCCTTCAGTCTGTCAACAATTATAAAAAGCTGTGTGCACATTGCTAAGAATACAAATGTTCTTGTGGGGCTTTCCTTGATGAATGATTAACATTGCATTTCTGCATTTCAGCACAATAGTTTAGAACAGTTCTGCCTGTCAAACCCTTCGTTTTTCCCAAAGCATCCACAAGGCTGGTCTTCCTGGCCTGCAAGGCACAATCTTAGGACTCCCCACCTCCAATTAGGTCCACCACTGAACAAATGCAGTAACTGCTCATTAATAAATTCAATAC
The DNA here is from genome assembly GCF_001443285.1 of Poecilia latipinna. Lineage (NCBI taxonomy): Eukaryota > Metazoa > Chordata > Actinopteri > Cyprinodontiformes > Poeciliidae > Poecilia > Poecilia latipinna. Next base: position 167,839 of record NW_015113610.1, on the reverse strand, counting down.
ATTGACAAATTTGATTTAACCATAATTCTCTTTATGACTTACTGTCTATATGACGGTGTTCATGAAACCCTCTAATCATCTGCTACCGCAGAGAGCAATGTGCATCATTCCAACATAGAGTTTCTCTTTCCATTCTCTTCTTTGTCTCACTGCTCACACACATCAGTACTACAGGCGGTGCATACACATAACCTCTGACTTGTCTAGCCCTACCGATACAGTCAAAGGATCCTGTGCTTTTAAATGCTGTAATTTTAACCAGGCTTACACAAGTAATGTCATGGGGTCACTGATGCCAATTCTAGGTTGTCACTTGATGAGAGGCAGAATACACTGTGGACAGCACACCAATCTATCACAGGGCAACAACACAGAAATGAACAAGACAAACAAACATGCACACTCACTTTGAAGAGCAATTCTGGATGGGCAGTTAACCCAACAAATATGTTTTTGGACTGTGGGAGGAAGTCAGTACCCAAAGAGAACCAACACATGCACAAACTCAATGCACAAACTCAGGGCTCAGCATTGTCAATGCTGAACCCTGGATCTTCATATCTAAAAAGCAAGACAACAGTGCCACAGAACAGTAACATAATGCATAATCAAAACAGCAAACCAAATTTAAAGGTTTTTACTACACTTCCAGCATCATTGAAAATATTTCACTTGATTATTTTCAGTCTCTAAAATTGATTTTAGTGAATACCAATTTACATTCAAGGTTAAATAGTTCTATATAACTAGATTATGTGCTGACACCCTGCTTCACATTTATTGTTTCAGATTTCAACAACAATAAAGTGCAGATTACATTATGACATACAGAACAGCTCACCTGGCAAATTAATGACTAAAAATGGACAAGCAAGATATTTGCCTAATCTTATTAAACCAACCATGAGGGGCAAAATAGCCCAGCATTTATTCACACAGATACTGCAGGTATGGCATATGCTTAGTATTAACAAAGTGACTAACTTCTCTGCTACCTACAATGAATCGTTTAACTGTCTCATACAATCAAATCAGAGATTTTATGAATATCAGTAATGAAGACTCTTTTTTGTTCAATTACTTTTAATTTTCCAAGAAGTTGTACTGAGAGGCTACACTCTCCACACCAGGGTGTTGAATTAGTAAAATATTTTATATCATCTTTTGCAAACACTTTAATGAATGTGGTGCATAGTCTTTTGAAGAGTCCATCAATTACTTTTCTACTATACAGATGCTGTGTAATTCATGCCTCAAGTCTGAAGTATTTCTTTATTTTTGTAATAATTGCATCACAATTTCCATGGATTATAATTTTCACCAAATCCCAAAGGTTTATCTGCTGTATTCATGACCTGTGACTATGACATAGAAGTAAAAGCTAGACTTATATTAATACCAAAAATTAAACAAATTAAAATGCCAGACTTCATTGTGGTCACAGTAATGAATCAAATGTTGATACAAACCTAAATATGTAAAATACATTAAAAAAAAACTTAAATTGGTATTCTGTTTGACATAGCACCTCACTCCTGGCAATATATGGAGATACTAAAAAGACAAAACAAATTCTACATAGTGCTCACCTCTGATCTTCAGAAAAGCCCTCCTTTAGTTTAACAAACTATAAAATGGTAATATCTAAATGGTGAACAGAGAATAGCTACATATGATGGTATAATTTACGGACGCAAGTGTGATGAAATTCATTTGTGATGAAGGCAGATAAGCCAGGGGGCTTATCTACAAGCACCACTGCTACAGACCTAATGCAACTGTGACTCAAACGTTGCAGCAATGACCAAATATCACTTAATCTCACACTTCATTATGCTGCCTGTACCGGTAAAGTAGCCTAAAACTGAACATGAAACTGAAGGCTTGTCGTTGTTTCTGGTAAAAAAAAGAAGTTTCTGGTGAGCAAATAATTATCTGGCAGTCGGGAGGGAAAAAAGGGTATTAAAATTTCACTTCATGAAGGTCAGAATAGGAGCACATTAGGAGTAACACTGATAGGTACTTTTTCTCGAACCTATATAAAAAGACCACAGACAACGTATATGAATTTCATAGACAAAGCTTTTGCAAAAGGAGAACTCTCCATCAACAACCTCTCCAGGCCGTTCACAGAGAGTTCTGATCTCCTTCCACGCGAGCCCCTGTTTTATTGTCAAAGCAGAACAGCCAGAAAAAAAACAGAGGTCGTAAAACATTTAACCTAAACAAACCAGCAACTCAGTCCCAGGTGTGATATCTGATCTACGATCTGAGCCCAGTTCAGCTCTAGGTCAAACTGTCAACAAAGAGGGAGGATAAACAAGAGACAAAATTCGACTACTCACAGGCAGTTAGGAGGTATTCTGGTTGATAAGAATTAAGGTCTGGGAAACACAGAGTTAACTGTTACACATGAAGATGAAACAGTCAGTCGTAACCTCCAGGTCAGTTTATACACACATAAGGAAGATTAACATTAGACTGAATATGAACTAAAGTAATAACAAAATGATAATACCAAAAATCTCTATCAAACACCATGTGACAACATGACTAGTTTCCTCACATTTAGACTCACATATTTATGCCACTTCAAAATAACTGAGTACATGTCAAGACAGGAAATTGTGTCACTACATCTTCAAAAAAAAAAAAAAACTAGGAAAAAAAACACTTATATTATACACGTACACATTTCTATTTTTATTTATCAATATATTTACAAAACAATTTTAAATTTATGCAATTTTGTCTTTGCATACTCCATCCTCATAAGGTTGTGACAGCTGTGAAGATTAACTGACCTGAAGAATCCTAAACAAAAACATGACATGTGTGAGAAAAAAGCTCCCATCTGGTTGAAAGTTTTTTTCTGTGAACAAAGATAAGTTCCTGTTCTCGGATGCAAAGCATAGAAGCTGCTGTGTATGATCTGACCTTACTGCAGTCATCTCACTCACTTAGGCAACATGACTACAAGAAATTGCTTTAACCTCCAAAAAAGCATATGTCTTACTTGACAGCTACATTTTTTCCTTAATATAAAGGCTGCAGTACCTGGTTGCTTCTGAATAATGAAAGGATTTCTCTGGAAACCCTGGGTAAACTATGTTGCAAAAATGTAATGTATTGTAAGAAATGACTTTGTGGAAGTGACATCTCTGATTCTCTACAGATGCAAAATTTCTTATGCTGCATAAATCGTAGGAGTGAAATCCCAGCTGGTTCAGTGTTAACTGCTTGTTAAGATGCCTGTCTAAAAAAAAGCCATGTGCAGACATGAATATGTATGATCACAAGTTTCTGCACCATGTAGACTATACTAAACAATAAGGGGAAGTATGCAGAAAGTATAAACACATTACAACAAATACAAAGTAGCCTAAGGTGTGTTTGAATTAGAAAGAACTGAATGAGACAGATGGATTACCTTTAGATTAAAAGTAATCTTAACATGACTTTTCATCTAAAATGCATGGTCCTTCTTGTTTATGTGGCATACAGTGGTTTTCTTTTATTATGGCCTTTTCCCAAAGTCTCAAAACATGTTGGGAAGATCTAATAACTACTTAGGAAACTCTAGTAAAAACTGTACCTATTGCATAGGTAATAGTCCGTGATCTTTCTGGTTCCTTTTTTTTTTTTTTTTTTTTTTTAAAGGGGGGGGGCCTTTCCTTTTAATTCCCCTTTT
>NW_015113610.1:119733-160873 GCF_001443285.1 Poecilia latipinna | reverse complement strand
TTTTTTTTTTTTTTTTTTTTTTTGAAAGTGAGAGTGCCATTGCATTATAATCCACATTTTACATTTTGTCTTCTGGATTAGTGTGTATTTCTTATCAACATAGTATCAATATGGGGCTTGCAGTTGTTTTCCCGAATCAGTGAAGCATTAAACCAAGACAAAGCCTTTTCTTTAGCTTATTTCATGGCATTGATGGTATTGATTCACCCAGAAATTGTCAATCTGTTTTTTTGTTTTTTTCCTCCATAGCTACAACTTTTACTGAGGATGGTGGACAAGTAACACCTTGAGCAATGCAGACTTACTGCACATCAAGCCTTCGTGACTGTCTTTGTACAGTTGTCAAATTATGTCAATGTCAAAATATGTCAGTGTCAAAAATGTCCAAATCCAGCCCTTGCCTCTATTTTGACAGGAAAAAAGATGACCTGTATTTTTTATTTTATTTTTGTGTGTGTTTCTCCCCTGAGGATTGTTTTTATTTGTCTCTGATTGGTTTTTACAATTTTAGCCTGGCAAGTGTCATCTGTTTAGTCACTCCTCAGCATCTTGCTCGGCTTAACAGAGCAAGATGGTTCAGTTCTTTGGTTGAAAAAAGAAAAAATAGATATTTAGAAAATAATTTAATATTTTCATTTTATATCAGAAATTTTGACTTTGTGGATTCTGTTTATCTGTCAGATATTTTCACAAGTTATTTTTCCAAGTTCAAGTGAAGTCACAAGTCTCTAACGACTGATGACCTTAACATCTAATTACTTCTTCCCTCCTTGTCAGATTGTTATTGTAAATAAAAGTGTTCTTAATAATTCACCGGATAAATTAAATGTTAATTTAAAAAAAGAAAAAAAACTTTTAAGCCTGCTTTGCTGTAGGTTAGAATTCCAAAACTGTACAGATTTTTCTTAGACCTATATTAATACATGGAGATTTAACAATTATCTTTCTTTTAACATTTAATTCACTCCTAGAGATTGCTTTATATTCTTTGGAAAAACAAATCAAATTTAACATTTAGCTAATTAGAAACATAAATGGGGATTTATGCTCTAAAAATTATTGATACAAATTAAAACCTACTAATGTTAAATTTCTAAATAAATCAAACAGAGTGTGTTTTAATATTTCACAATCTTCATATTGTCCTTCGCTATTTGCTCTTAGTAGGGTTTGAGCTGGAGAATTTCTAATATTTTAACACCATTTTCTGCATCCACATTTAAAACCTTAGTTCACAATTCTAGCATAGTTCAAATTTAGGGTATGTTTTATAATGTCATTTTGAGAGACATTCATGTGGTCATTATTGTGACAGTACAGCTAACATGAACTGGTTGTTATGAGCCATTAGCCTTGTATTTCCAAAAATTGAACTTTATTTTTAATGACTTGGACTTGGTTTTTAATGCAAATACACAATCATATTCACTGGATTTTTATCAGTGAAATCACTCAACGATTTGAATGATGACCAACAGAGTTGACCACCCAGAACAAACAGCATAACAAGATGCCCCCTAGTTAGTATGTTGCCCATTGTTCATGAGACGAACACTGAAAAAGATAGCAAACAGAAAGAGATTACAACAGGTCCCTGTGATTTAAAAGACACTGATGAAGGGATACACAAGCTTCAGATTACACATCTATCCATAAAACAAAAATATAAGATCGCAATTCCCTTCTTTGGCTTGCATTGTAGCCTGGTCGCTTTCCCAGTTTAAATAAGTCAGGTTACTTGCAAATGACCTGTGACCCATGCTTTCTAGGAAGACCAGAATTTTCTTGTTTAGTCCACATCAAGTGTGAGGGAGCTGTCATATATGTCCAAACAAAGCAGACTAGATAAGGAAACAGTCTTTAGTTTGTTTAAGACACACTAAACAAGTATGATGTGAAAACGCCACGAGTGTGTTGATAACAAGATGGTGACCTCATGTGGTAGCAGACTGTGCATTTCACACCCTTTATCCCAATAAACATGTAAGAGGAAACGGCGGGTGCATCAAAAGCAACACACAGACTTAAGATGTTTGGTAAAACGTTCTTTTAGATACTTCAATCCACAGCAAGACATGAAACGGTGTGACAGCAGCAAAGGAATCTTGTTCAAAACATTTTACAAGACAGGCCAGTTAAGATATCGGACCCGTTAGATATGGTGAACTAATAAAGAAGTCTTTGTAAATCGTATGATCAGCAGCAATGGCAGAGAGAATCATTTGTAGTTCTGACACATTCTCCCCCATCATTGTCACTGAAGTTTGGCTTTAAAAATGTCAAGAGTGGTCTTGTCCAATTAAAGAGCACTCTCTACATTCTCTGGTAATTCTCGTTTCAGGCACTGGTTGTCTGAATGGGATGACAAATTACATTTTGTCTTCTCTTGATTCATTTTCCCCTTTTTTCCTCAATCTGTTTTCTCTCACCATTCTGAGCCTTCCCTCCCTGTCTCTGCCCCTCTCTCCTTGTCTCTCATTATTTCAACTGAAGTAAGGAATGTGCAATGAATATTTGAATAAATCAAAGGGCTTATTTAAACACATTTCCTAACCTGATTAGCTAGATCATTAGGCTATCCAGAGGGGTTTTGTGCTGGGAAGTTTGATCCGAACAAGCGTACTACCTCACTTTGCATGCAGAAAAGAGAGTACTCTCATCAATGTATGAGCTCAATATGTCTTATTTTTTCTTCCCAATTTTACAATCTATTTGACTTCCAACTTGCTTTTTCTCAGTTTATTACACTATTTCTTAAAAACCATGTTATTTGCTAAAACTCTGTCAATTTCAACTGACATATAAAGCTGCACCATTTTGTTGCCCAAATTCAGTCATGTGCAATATGGATCAAATACTTCAATAATTAGTTTTTTTCCTGCTGCCTGTTTACGCTAAAAAACATGAAGAAAAATGTTGTGTTGTTAACAAATTCTCCCTTTTTACCTAATTGTAATGCCTTTGAGAGACTCTCATGAATAATTGCTACATAAATCATACCTACAAAGAAAGCTGACTTGTAGAAAGTTCATATACATTTTTCATACATGAGGTTTTCAACTTAATCTTCAAGGTTCCTCTAGATACACTTTGCTGTGAATATCTTCTTATATCTCAAATCTTTATGGCAGACATGTGAATGTGTGTTTTTGTATGTGGGCTAATATTTATTAAAGTATAAAAAAAAAAAAGAATGGTGATAAATAAAAACTATAAATGTCAACTGATTATGAAAATGTACTGGGTTGAAATGTATGGAGTTGACAACGGAAATGCAATATATACTGGTGGGTAGTGACAGACAGGCGAACTGGTTTGATTTGAAATCTCTTAAAAAACAATTCTTTGAGAGGAGTATACATTCTCATATAATAGTATACATTTTCATATAATATTCTCAATGATCAATATATATAGAGAGAGATACGAATATATATATGGATGTATTTCATGAGAATAAAAACAAAGTTTGTTAGTTAAAACACAATAGCCTTCGATGTAAGCTGAAACATGACTTCCGCTCAAATTTGCTCTGAAGCATACAGTATCTGCAGAATGTGGAGGAATCTGGATCTGTTTGCAGTATATTTGCACGAGAAGAGTCTTACGTGTAGTTGTCAGCACACTGGCTTATTCAGACCTTGACAAGCATGTCTCGGATGCCAGTGCACATTTATCCAGGGTTAGACTAAACTATCATATAATTGGTTGCATATCGTCATAGGGGAACCATCTATATTTGCTTTGCCAGTTGATTGCCTCTTTTTACATTTCTCAAGCATCCATCTGTAAAGCACATTTGTATGCGCAGATGTATGAAGTAATTTGTATTCGTGCAGTCTCTCTGCAGCGTGTCCTCTGAACATATATGATATATCTCTATCATGTTACAAATAAATGATTCAAAAAGTTTGTTTCTGCTGCAGTGAAGTGAAAAATCGAGAACAGAGTTGACAAAAATAAAAGTTAAAACGACAGATTTAAATTAGGCAATGGAACTTATTTCACATTTCTGAACGTATTGCACATATTTCACATAGTATTTCAAGTGAAAGATTGTTTTGCAAATTACAGTCCAAAGAGAGCCTGTTTGTATGACCACATTCTTCTTTACAGGTCAGAGAGCAATGACTGGAAATGCATCCATTTGACCCATGCATCATTTCATTTCTTTTCTTTTCACTGAGAACTTATCAGGGCAATCTCAGTGTTTGGAGCAGACAGCAAATTGCTACAGTGTGGACACAATAGCGTTCTAATAATAGTCATGCTACAGTCGCACCATCCTTTTACTTGTCAAAGCAAAGACATGTGGAACAACCAATCTGTTTGCTCCTTGATGATTGCATAAAATCTAAGAAATAAAGCATCCTAGAGACCATGTGTATTTTTTCCAATTCTTTGGTTTTAAAGATTCTATTTTTCAATTTTTTTTTCTTTTTTGCAGTCTGTAAACACATTTCTATGTTGATTATTGTAAATTTAACAAAGGTATGCACAGTGGCAGTGTTGCTGGGAGAATAATTTTCTCTTTTGGGTGAAAAAGAGGTGTCATCTGGCAGAAGATAAGCTTTATTTTCGCAAACAAATTACCATGTAGTATTCAGTCGCAATCATAGTCCAATAAAAAAGCTTGTGTGAGCCCCAAATAAACAACTGTTGTTTTACTTGTTTGCTCTAGAATGTGAAAATAAAATTAAAGTAATAGCTTTAAAGGAACTGAAAGGAAAAACTGTTTCAGCAAGAAATGGAATTGAAATGAGTGGAAATAGGTAATGTACTATTTTATTCAAATTAGAAAAAAAAATCAATCTACTTTAAATTGGCAGACCACCAGATGATTCACATTTTAAGTTAGCATATGAAAAAAAAAATATATGCAAATGCAGATGCAAATCATGCAGTCGGAATGTGGAGGTAGTTGACTGTTTTTATATTGCTCTGCTGGATTGCTTTCCTGCAGAGATGCTAATGCCAGGTAACACAAGATACACACTCAAATTCCCACACAGCACCATGTAAGCCTAAACTTAAAAACAATAATTAAAACTAATATTTGTTTAAAAGGGCTCATGTTGATTTGATTGGTTTTATGTTTTGCATTATAGGTTAACAAAAAAAAATATTCTCAAAGGAAACAGACGGTGAAATGTGCATATGTCAGTGATAGATCAGATTTCTAAATATTGTAATTCTGGATTGGCTTCACTACATCGACCTCAAGTAGAGGTGAGATTCAATTTTAAGGTCTTTCAATTAATACACAAAATGTAGATAGCCTTACACTGAGTGTTTGACAGATTTGCCATTCCTGTACACCTTCACTCGATCTACTTTCCTTTGGTAGATACCGGCTGATTACACCCAAGGCTCACTTTGAACAGGCTTTTTCTTTCTGTGCACCAACAAAACAGAAGAGTCTGCTGACGGATAATTAGCTAGGGGTCCACTGATTCTGTTTTCCTGCTCATCATCAATCTTCAAAAAGCATGACTTGCCCTTAACAATTTTGGTCGATATCGTTAGTTATGTTTTTTTTTTATATCTGACACTGTCGAGTATTATTAGGTCACAACACATCTCCAATGTTCCAATCTTATTTTATTGAAAAACACTGAAAAATGCCTGTGAAGCAATACAAACTTGTTTTAATTGCATGAGGTCGTGCTCTCTAAACATAAATGAAAATTTTAGAGCATTGCTGTCCAAACTACTTAGTTAACTAAACCAAACAAATCATTTCTTTTAGTCTTTCATCTTTTTTAATGGCGTCTACAGACATGTTTTGAGCCTCTTACCAAAAATAACGGACTCAGCAAAATTGCAAGGTTTTGAGGTCATTTGAGGAAAAACTAAGAAAATATAAGCCAAATATAAGCCATCAATAAAGTGTCTTGAATTTTAGGTTTCCATATAGTGTAAAACATGCTCAAACGCTGAAGCTTTGTGGCTATTTAAACGAACATAACATCGGTGGATAAGATCAGTTTCACATGTGTCGGACAATCACCCAAAAGTAAAGGGCTGCACCGATCGAGCCAAGCATATTTAGATTATGTTTTTCTTCTTAATTTCCTTCATATTGTGTTTGATTTTTGAGATGATTTTTGAGATGAAACAAATGCTAAACACATCTCTGTCATACCTTCCACAGAATTTGTATTGCTTCTATTTTTGATTTTGTCTTTTTAATACATTTTCAGGTCATTATGTTGTGTGTAAAAAACTAGCACGATGTACAAATACAATATGCCGGTTGTATATCGTAGTACTCTGTAATGTAATAAAGAATCAGAAAGTGTTGTAAATTAAAACAACATGGCTACAATATTTGACTGTGCCTCATACAAAGATGGTCAGTCCCACTGCTTCAGAGACCACTTTTATTGTAACACCTAATGTTTGAGATGTAAGGAAAATGTCAAAGGCTGTATCAGCATCAGCTGACTCATACAGGTTTGTACTAAACAATTTCAGCAGTGAGCTATTGCTGCTTTGGTAAGCTTTGATGAAAAACATGAATCAATCAATCACCACCTGCACAGAAGCCACCTACACTCCATCACATAGCATGAAGGGGACATATAAGTGGCTGATGCTTGTATGTTTTTGCAGAAAAAGGGAGAAATATTTCAATGAAATAAAAGTCACTGCAAAGACAGAAAGACAATGATTATAAGTTTTTTTTTTCAGAAGTTTACAACTATTTATTACTTGTATTAATGTCATATGCATTTTGAGCTTTTATTGATGCATCTGAATAATTTCATCACATTTCTTGGAAATGTAATGAATGTAATGTAATGAACTGTGTATTTTGTATTTTTTTCAACACTAACACGTTCAAAATGCAGGCTGAATTCATACACAACACATCGATATTATTTTATGTCCCACAGGAAGTCGAAGAGAAGCCACACATTTTTGAAGGTATTAACAATATCCTGGCATAATTCTGATAGCAGGTCACTCCCAATCACAAAATTGGTAGAAACCTTTTAATTTTACGATTTTTAGTCACAAATAATGCTTTTAAGCAGAATCTGAAAATCAGCATGGGCTCAGGATCGTATGTAGTCCCACTTTATATATGACCCAAGATTCCTTCTGCGTCTGACTCAGGGTCAAAGATGTGTGGCTGGAAAATTACACATCTGTTTGAAACCATTTTGTTGTGTATCGCTGGGTTACAGACATGTGACCCAGATGACGCGTAAAATTCAGGTGGCTGTCAGGAAGTGAGTTTCTCCAGTTCAAAACAGAGCAAAATGTATTTCAGTGAGTACGCTAATGCCCTAAGTGGGCTGGCACAGACGAGGTATCTCAAAAAAATATGTGTATACTTAGGATCAAAGGAAGCAGTCTGGCTGTCGACTAGTTTCTTCCTGGGTGAGTAGTGAGTTGTGCTACTTTAAAATGCAGATAAGGCGCAAATGTCCATAAGAGACACAAAGAAAAATAAAATGTACGGTAATGAACAGACGCAGCACAACTGCAATGACCAATATTTTAATAAGTTACCGATTTAGTTACATGTTCTTCCTGGTAACTGCAACAAATTAGTTAATTTTTTATCACCACTTAGTATTTCTCAATTATGTAAATTTCCAAAATACATAAAGTCAAATGGTTTAGCATTTTCTGTTAGTTTATTGTAAACATCTGAAAGAAGGCTAGAGAAAATCTGTAAGACAATGCACATTCAATGACATAGAGTATATGCATATTTTATCATCATCACATCAAGACCTAAACTTTGTGTTGTGATTTAAGTCACTGATAATTCTTACTCTACTCTTACACATGTTTGGAAGAACTGCCTAAACCTCTTGATTCCATTCATCCATCCATCCATTTTCTGTACACCCTTGTCCTTAGTGGGGTCCATTCATTTTATCCATTTTTGATATTGAGTGCAAATCCCAAGCAGCCACTGGGTGAGGTAAGTCGAAAATCTTTCACAGGCAACATGGAGACACAAGACAGAAAACCATGCATGCTCACTCTCACACTAAGGCGTATTTAGAGCAGCTAATTAACCTAACAGGAAGGTTTCTGAACTGTGGTAGGGGGGTGGAGTACCCACGTAGAACCCACACATGCACACACAGAGCAGGTACTCAGAAAAGCCCCAGCCCAGATATGAACCTTGAACCATCTTGCTTCAAGCCCTACCAATTGCTTCATAAGGAAGACTCCACCATAAATAATATTAACTTACTGATTTCTATTAACACCAAAAGGGTACATCTCTTCACAAGAGTCTTGCTTTACTGTTTATTTATTCTCATGGCCATGCCATTCAGATTTCCTGTAATTCTAGCTGTAGGCTGACAGAAGGTATACATTTAAACCGGATTTCTGCAGTAAATGCAGTTCTAATTAAAGCAGTTTAGATAGCACTTTTTTTTCTATTTTACAAAACAGGAAAGTAGGTTTCTTACAAAATTCAATATTGCTAAATTATCTTCAAGCATATGCAATGAAATATCAGAAAATAAGTACATTAATGTTGACATTTATCAACTAAAACAGGTTCAGTAAATAAAAAAAAAAAAAAATAAAAAAAAATAAAAAAAGCCAGTGAGTAAAGTTAGATACATAACACAATAAGGCAGTGGAAGTTGTTTAGGAGAAGCACAAAGGAGACATTTTAGATGGAAGATCTACAATGCAGGGATACAAAAATCTAGACAAGAAAAGAGAGGAAAGTCATAAATCCTGCTGTGGTGTGATCCAGATATCTCTTGAAGCAATGAAACATGAGGAAAGTGATTAGGAAAACACTAATGTATTTGAACAGCTTTATTATTCCGATACCGAAACCTCACTTTACAGGCCTTGCAATTCTAAGATGTTTCTAATCAACATATCTACAGACACACCCACATGCATATTCACACATGTATTTGTATTTATATTACAGTTACGTACGATTTGTAGGAAAATACATTAGCACTTAATTAATGCTAAAGCATAACAGAGATATTCTTTTGTGTCTTATGTTCAGTTGATGCAGATTAAAAAAACAAAAAACAAAAAACAAAAAAAACAGTGAGGCTAACCCATCAGCTTACAGCTCAGATCTGGTTCCCTGAAGCCACGGCACTTCTGTGGCATAACCATCAACTGGATGTTTCCGTGTTGATTAATTCTAATTTTAAGACAATGATACGCCTGCCACCAAATCAATGTGTCATTGTTAATTGGAGTTTCTTGGCTTTTGTGTTCATTTGCCCCCTTAGGCTCTAATTGGGTGCTGACAGGCATTGTGCTTGTGTAGCCCAATACCCTGGCTGCTTAGCTTGTTCTTGTGTGGATGCATTTAATTGAAGAAAAGGATGCCATGTTTAAATGTGTAACTTTCATCTTCTGTGGTTGTGGTGTAATTAACTGTGAGACAAAACTGCCAATAGTAAGACACAGAGTACATGTTAAAAATGATGTGCTTCCATCCTATTATATGCAGGTGCTTGGTCAACAGCTTTTTGTTTCAGTCCCTAAGGCATGAAGTAATGTTCATCAGTTTAAAAGATTAAAGAAGTGCTTTAAGGAAAGAAGAAAGCAATATAATATGTAGAAAAATTACAGCGTTTATAAGATTTGGTCTCTTGTGTTGCTTTTATTTTTTTAACACTTTTGTTATTTCTTGTTTTTATTTCAGTGCAATAAAACATGTATCAAAACCAGACATTAGCTATGTTCATATTCGCAAAATAGCTTGATTGGATTGAAATGTATTCATAGGTACATACAAAACAATAAAGTAGGCAGCCCAGCCTTTGTAAACATAAAACAAAATGGTAGCAGTGTCACCAAGAAAAGCATGTAAAGAATCTAATTTCTTTATGGTGAAGCTAATTTGATTATTAAATTAGTGCCTTACTCTACAAATCTGGATGTATAATAATAAAGTAGTCCCACGAGTAGATTATACAGTAGGCTGCCCCAGTCATTGTTTCACTCACGGTATTGGTGTTGCGATATTGTGCCCAACTGCTTTCTGGGTAACACAGACCAACCGACATGCTGCCGCCACAGTCTCTGTCTTTCTTCCCCCGCCCCCCCAGCTTTAAATGTATAGGGGCTGGTCCCTTGGTAACCCTAGTCGAAGTACCCCGAATGAATGTCTAAAGCCACTTTGTTGAGATCAAGAATGTCAACAAAACGGTCCGATTCCGGTCTGCGAGGGGAGTTTTCCGCGACTGGGCCCGGGCGTGGCCGGATGATGGTCACCCTTCTCCGTTCGCGCACAGCATGTTCGTGGAGAACGTGGTGCTAAATGACCTGCAGACGACCTGATTCTAGACGGTTGGTAGATAGGTCAGTCAAACTATATTGACAAACCAGCGTTCTGACAACTATCCCAGCATGCACTGCACGCTTCTTCTTCTATGGGCGAAAATTAAGTTGACAGCTGCTTACCGTAGTTGCTAGACTTGTTGTGGCTCAGTATTGGTCCACATATAAGGCGCACCGGATTATAAGGCGCACTGTCAGCTTTTGAGGAAATTGAAGGTTTTTAAGTGCGCCTTATAGTACGGAAAATACGGTAGGTTATTTAGGTTTGTTTCTGTGTGAATTTTTCAAAATTTTTTGCAATTCGTTTGCATTATTTTTCCTGAAACCATCTCTCTCCTGGCCTCTCTGGTCGAACAGTTCTTAGGCAGCGGTTGCAGCTGTACGGCTTGGTACAACTTTGTCATATCGCTCCTCACCTCTCCAAAAAGTTGATTTCCTAATCAACGGTTTTTGGTCAATCGACCCTTTAGGAATGAAATTTGAGACCACTCTTTGATTAGGAAATCAATTTTTTGGACAATGATAATGCCTAATCAAGAGGATCATATCTAAGCCTCAGCTGAACTTTGTGTGATAGATAAAATCTTCTCAGTTTGACCTTTGAAGCAACTGGCTTTGTCGATTAAAAACAGCTAATCTTCTAAGTGGATGATTGCAGTCAGAGGCTGTAAAGCAGCTTGTTCACTGGATACAAACTCAAATATTTGACATTTGAAAGTGAATGTTTTGCATTGGCAGAGGATCGTCTGGCTATTCTGTAATGTGTGAAAAACAAAAGCACCAAAGAGTGTAATATTAATATTTTTAATATTGCCTTGCAGTACGGAGGTTTCAGGTTCAAGTCCCAGCCTAGGTTCCTTCTACATGGAGCTTGCATGTATAAGCATTCTTGTAATTATTGTTGTGAAAGTGACATTATTGTCTAAATATGATCACTTAGGCTGAAAAAAATGCCATTAAGTGACTGGCTCAACGCAGGACTGCAACCATGTGTCAATGTGATTGATTTGATGATTGTTTGAGGCTCAAGCAAACTCAGACACACTACTGAGCCAGTAGGTTGGACATAATATAAATTAAAGACGCACCTAAAGAAAGCCCTCTAATAACATAAACATCAGATCTTAGATTAATTTGAGGCATACCAAGCATACTGATGATGTACAAGTACAACAACGTAATTATGAGACGGTAATGTGGGCTTTAGTTAACTTCAGTCTGGAGCATAAAAAATAGAAGGTTAATGAGTGTTTTTATGTCTCGTGTCTGATTCTAGTGACCGACCTGGGGTATAAAACGAGCTGGCAACCACAAAGCAATCAAGAGAATGCTTAGCTGTAATCACTGTTGGCTCATGCATTATGATACACACATAATTATCTTGACAAGCAACATACAATTTCCACCTCCATATCAAAAATTACTGTTTCGCTCGATCCTTCATTTGGACTTGTATAGAACCTCTGTAAACGACAACGTGGTTTAAGATGTTGTCTTGGCAAAAAGATGAGTACATTACCAGCCATTTCATTTGTCGATAAGGACTGAAAGAGACCAAGCCATTTTTTTAAGTATTGTGTCTTAACCTATGTTCAATTTTCTCGGTTTAAACACAATAGGGCAACGGGCACACTATAAGATGTAGCAAAGAAAAGAAACATTGTTTTTTGGAAACATTTATGTTTGTTCATTCTCTATCTTTTTTTTAGCAGATTGAATTAATTTGTGCTAACTTTAAATTAGGCTGCTTAGAATGTGTATTTTCAGACTGGAATTGACTGGTTACTTATATTATTTTAAACAGACTAAGAAGAATATGTTTTATTCTACAAAATTATAATTATATGAGAAAATAACCATGTATAACTGTGGTGCTTCCAGATACAATACCGACAAAAGGGTAATGGATAACCAACCATTGTGATCCTTGGTAGATAATGCAAATAACTATCAAGCTCCTTGACTTCTGGTAGAGGACCCGAGCTTGATCAGTGCACTGATACAATGTCACTTTGCATAACCTTTAATTACAACTGATTTCATACATAATACGTACATGTAAAAAAGTTACAAAAAAGTTACACATGTCAGAAACTTTTGGAAAAGCGTTGAACTTCAGTGCCTGTTTGAAGACAGGCTGCAGCTTACGGACAAACAGCATCTATAAACTGCTTTTCTACCTTACCTAATGCAGAGCATCAATTCTTCCAGTACAGCTTGGAAAGCTTAAAAGAATGTCCGCAGTCCGATATAAGCTTAGAGTCGGCCTCTACGTATGTGTTCAGAAGATATACACACACCGTTGGGTTGGGTGTCTGTATGTTGTTATGAAATGCAGTGGAGCAAAGAACACTTATCTAGCTCTGAAGTGTGAGTTAAGTCCAGGCAGCTGCAGAGGGGGAAATGACTCGAAGAACCTGGACACAAAGTCAATACTGGCAAAAGGAAACAAGGTGCAAAAGTAATATACTTTTAACTATGGGAAGTTTTAAAATGGCTGGTGTAGTTTCTGCAGAAGCATTATTGGTGTCATTCTTACTACCTTTAATGGATCCTATCTTAATTTTTAAGTTAATGCTCAGTCATGGAGCTAAGCATGTGTTCTTTTGAAAAGTCTCTGATATGAATCTATATTTAATGAGTTTCTCAGGGTATACTCATTTGTCAAACAATGTAATAAAAATAAATGTCTGATAACAATCTGAAGTTCATGGCGAGCGGTGTAAAGTCACGGCTGTAATTAAAACTGAAGGTTGTGTGAAGATTTAAAGACAAATGGAAGGCACATAATTTTATTAGGATAGTTGACTCTTTTTATTTTTTTATTTTGTTTTGTAGACACTAGTTCTTAACAACTATGGAAAATCAGGAGTATGAGGATGATTTTTTAATCTAATGTCACTCAGAAAAAGGTGGCACAATGGAGAAAGGGAGTGCAGTTGTACCAGAGCATGACAGGTACTAAAGTGAAGGAGATAAAGTAAAAGAAGAAGGGTTAGAAGGCATGGCTGCTTAATTGCCAGTCAAACATGACCTCAAATAGCTTCATGCTCCAGAGCAAATCAATACACACATATGTAAAGCTAAGCTAAGAGTTAGTACCAAAGTAAGAAAATTTAAGAGCCCAAAATAGCACATAAGATATAAAAGTACAACACACTAGATTCAAAGAGACAGTAACTGGTAAAATATTTAAATGTTTCAGCCTGATGAAATCTTGCATCCCATACAGCATCACTTAGAATTAGGTGAGTGAAAGTTCTGAAGTTCTTTTGCACTTTATATTCCTTTTCCTCAATGCCTTTTTTTCTTCCTGGAATTTCTGCTACTTGAAGCTCGAATAAGTCTAGTTCCTTCCTGAAACCTCACAAAGGCTCATGGACACACAGACTGAATACACATGCAACAACGTAATACATTAGAGCGTGCTTTGTAGGGTCAACGGTTCCTAGTTAGTGGCTTGTGGATCTTATGGATCTCACGGATCCTGTGTTCCTAACGGATGTGTGTGGCTGACTGTGGGGTTTGATGTGGGTTCTAGTGGGGGTTTCTTTCTCCTGGACTCCCTCTGTGTCCATTTGGCCTGAGAATTCCTGCTGCACTGCATTGCTGCCTATTTACCTCTGTAGCTTGAATATATGTGTTCTGCAGAGGTCACTGGAGACTGTCTGCATGTGGCTACAGTGTCTACCAGCTCTTTGATGTGCTTATCCACTGAGTGTTGCAATACACCCTGGCCCTCAAATATGCACATTTTCTACATATGGTATGCCTGATATGTCAAGACAGGAAACATGAAACACAAATAATGAATTTATTCACTTTCTGAGTTGTGTCATGTTATGTTTTCAGTCTAATGGTATGGATTGAGCAACTAAATTCAGCTCAAATACTTCTTTGATTTGATTTATCTCTTGCTTATTCATGGCAGATTTTTTTTTTAGTTTTTTTTTTTTAGATTTAATTCCCTTTTATGATTAGGCTTACTTTGAACTGAGACAGTTATTTGGACTTTTCAAAATGATCTGTTATTTTATGCACGCATGAAACGCTTGCCTTTGAAATAATCTTAGCAATTATCAAAGCATCAATAAATAAAATTCATTAGGCAACTGAATTTCTTTTCCCTCCCATCTTTATTGTCAATGGAGTAATAAACTGAAGGAACACACTCACTGTGATATTAGTAAAATTAGAGATTTCCTATCTGTATTCTCTGTTCTTCCACAGAGCCACTTTGCTGAACAGCCATTTGCTTTGGTTCCCTAACCATCAATGGAGCACTCAATGACTTCCAATGCTCTTGGTATAGCTCTCTACTTGTGTTCGCTCTTTACCACAAGCAAAACTGTAAAGCAAACACATAAATGAGGCATTTGTCTGAAGCCCCTCCTGGATTGTGTGACAGGCAGCAGAGTTGGGGTGATTCCATCAATTTGACAAACTGCTTCTTGCAGGAGAAGAGTTAATTGCTGTGGGACCAAAGCAGCCTTCAACATCCATCAACAAACCTCCTCTTTGCTCCATGGGGTTGGAGGTTGGGTGAAGCATTGAGAAAGGGAAATAAGGAGGAATGGAGTGGGCAGGGAGATGTGAGAAACGTCTGACTTTATATGGCATTTTGGACAAACCTTCAAAATAAAGCAGTGCTGCCGTCGTCCACTGCAGTGTGAGTTCAGAATTTAGACACATAATTACAGATACAGCGTAGTATATCAGCTTAAACATCACATACACAACGTCAATTTCACAATACTGTTCAACATAGTTACACACACACACACACATTTATATATATTTATATATATATATATATATATATATATATATATATATATATATATATATATATATATATATATATATATATATATATAAAAGCCATTAGGTCCAGTAGCTTAATGGCTTATGTGAAGATTATTATATTTAGTAATTGGACCTATTTGAAAGCACAGAAGGTGGTAATGTGATAACATCCTTGGAAAAAGTAGATCTGTGTGTAAAAGTCCAAATTGTCAAATTTTTGTTTGACAATGTAATTTAGGCCCGTGTTCCTAAACTAAATAATATAATTGTTATATTCTAAAAAAAAAAAAAAAAAAGATTTACTGAAAATAAAATGACAAATATTTATGACTTTGAACACACCAGATCACACATTTCCCACTATGATGTCTCAAACTAATTGGCTGGAAAGTTACAGTTTAGGAATAACTGTAACTTATTAGTGGACAGAAGTGGCCTGCAGAAGTGGACAGTTCTGCAGGCGAGTTATTAACATTATGCTGATCTCTGAACACAGAGGCCACCACCTCATTTCAACAATCAAAGGACTCCATTAAAACCTCTGAAACTTAGCATGTGGTCACTTGCAAGCAGAACTGCTTACTGGGTGCAACAACATGAGGATGTTGTCTGCAACTTACTCATAAAATGGATAGATAAAAACTGTTTATCAAACCACAATAGTGCTATTGTATTTAATCTGATACAAACTGGTAAAATAACAGAAGGATCTGACAAAGAGCTGTTTGGTAATAGGAAAAATGGCTAGAATACACAGAGATCATGGGAAACAAGGGCTGATGTCATTAGATTGGGCAAATGTGTAACCCTCAACAATTTTGGCCCATGAGTTTCATAGCAGGTCTGCTGTCAGGAATCTGGTCGTTATTCTTGATAATGGTTTTAAATTAAACAAACAGATAAATGCTATGGTGTTGTCTGTTATTACCACTTGGCTGTTTTGTTATGAACATGTACATGAACCCATACATCTGGCTTCTGTCCATTGGCTTCCTGTTTGCATTAAGATTGATTTCAGGATTTTATTAATTGCTTTTAAAGTTTTAAAAGGCTTAGCGCCATCATATCTCTGTGACCTTCTATATATCCACACTCTAGTAAAAGCACTTTGTTCAACCAACCGGCTTCTCTAAGATGTTCCTAGATCCAAGCTCAAATCCAGAGGTACTCGGGCTTTTGCTATTTGAACTCCTAAACTTTGCCATAGTTAAATATTCAGAACACTGAGACTGTTGAAACTTTTAAATATTTGCTTAAGATCAATCTTTATTATTTTTGTTTGATTATCTTCATAATGAATTTTTTTTTTACACTCATTGTGAGCTCTGGTGACAGTCTACAGGCTAAATGTTCATTTTATAGACTGAATGTACCTCGGTATCCTCAGTTTAACCCCGATGTTTGTCCCTTCTTCCATTTTCCTGCGGAGGAGCCAAGATAAGCGTAAAGGCTCCTGAAGCATCAGTATCTTGGGCCATCGCTGCTTTGCTGATGTCAACACTAAACAAACTGGTAGCTTTTAGCAGATGTAATCAGGATGATGTAGCTGACCTGATGCAGCAAGATAGCCAAAGGCTACTATGGGGGGTGAACCACACCACAGGTTTGCTCTGACTTGAATGAGGGATAAAATGATCATAGCTCGGCAACTCTTGCATGTCTGTTTTCACTTCGGGTCACACTTTTCCTCCAGCTTTTATAAAGCAGGATGTTTTGCATTGTTTACCTGCAGCCTTATATATATATATATATATATAAAAGATCCACAATGTGTTTTAGACTTCTTTGTTTTCATGATTTCTGAAAATTGAATTCATCTTGAAAGAAAGTGTTAAGTGATCAGTATCTAAGATTAAGCCCATGTAACTACTCACTTTAAAAATACTGCCTTTAATTTTTAATAATGTCACTGCACTTTTGCTACACTGTATCAAAATATTTTTTTAATGAATTAATAAACCATTACTGATCACCAAAATGTTAATTAAATTTTTACTTTTAAAAAAGCATTTAATTACTTGTTTTTACCAACACAGCAGGAAAACATAATTTTGCGATTTTATGTAGATTTTATATAGCTTATGTAGCAATTGATCCCATAACAGCTGAAAAGATAATGCTCAATCACTTCTCACTCCATTATAAGCCACTTAATATTCAATGCAAACCTGGCATTTGGCTTGATTGAGAGGCTGTCCACTGGCGCTAATTGGTGTGTAAACATTTGAGCAGACGCTCGGAGTGTGTTAGTGAACGTTAAAGCTAGCCGTTTTATACAAAAGGGGCCCCTCCGCCCACTGTCCCTCTTTGCCAGTCTCTTTCCACAAGCCTGGCTCTTTAATGTATTTAATTGTCAGAGTAAAAATGTTAATTGCATTTCATTATATATAATTTATGTAGTTTCAGCTGAGGGATTCTTTAATACCCATCTAATTTGAATGGCATCACCAGGAAGCAGCTGGTGATTGTGTGGGTGCACTCATAGTTGATCTGTCAATTAAAGTAGAGGCATGATAGGCAGGTAGTGTTTTTCACACATCTATCCATTTTTACACCTCACTCAGAGTGTTAATACACAATAATGGTTTGAGAAAACTCAATGTGGCTTAGTAATGCTGCCTCTGTGAGCTGCATAAATCTATTGTATTAAGTTTCTACGGCTTAAATCAAAAACAAATGTGAAATTACTGAATTTGAGGGTTAATATTATTATGTTCATAGCAAGTATGTGTGTTCTGAATACATGACATAGCTGATATATGTTGTTCTGCATAACAAGGGCTTTTCTCTACTGACCTATAATATTGTTATTAACACTCCAATCAGCTTGACTGTAACCAACAACCATGCTACATTCAGTCTCTTAAAGAGGGAGTATTATGTAAATTTGAGGATCTTTTTAGCTTTGTCTCATGTTATAATCATCCAAAACATACATGAAGAGTTGATTTGATTCTTTCATGCATTTTCAAGAATCCTTGAATCTCCTGTGGGAGCCATTCGGTAGTGCCATTACCAATTAACCACCATTGGTTTTAACATTGGTTAAATGATGTTCACCATCATAATTTAAGGCTAAACCAGTCTTGCTTAAACCAGGATGCCTTTTGGGTCAACACCTGTAAAGTCGTTAATACTTTTAGAATAGGATTGATTGAAATCCACATAATGATGGATAACATCAGCTGAAAGATCACCTCTACCTAATTTGCATACATTGAGTGCACAGTCAAACTGTGCAAAATAGTTATGTGAAGAAAATAGAGTTCCATTGCTTTGTCCATAGCCAGCTAAACAGCTTTGAAGATATTGTAGGGTTTTTGTTTTTATTATTTATTCAGAAAAACTAAAAAATTGCTCTTAAACTATAAAGCATTAGTAGATTTTATATGTAATGATATTTCAAATCAGTTTTAAGCCTTACATTTGTCATGCTACTTTATTTCATCTAGTCTGTCACAAGCTTGGACCAATACATGTGTTATGTATTATATTTCTGTTTAAAGCAGTGTACTGATTCATGTGTTAAATTAGGACATGGCTTATCTTAACAAATACACAATGACTGCATGAATTGATGTGAAATCTGTGTTTGGGAAGTCTTTTGAGAGAATGTATTCAGTGTTTAATGGGTGATATTCACCCTAGAAAATGATGAATGTCTTTTTAAGCGTCAATCAGCTGAGAAATGGGAATTTAATCATAAGTCGTAGTTATTAAAATGATTAGAAGCGTCATTCACATTGTCCCTGTTTCCCCATACAGTCTCTTGCCATTACTTTGAACCTGCAGTATGTTTCAGTTTTATCAGTTATTGAAAATATCCGATTACTCAACCATGTTCACCACTTCAGTTCAGATGGGTAATTTAGATGTAACCATTTTCTGTTATTATTTGTGCTGGATGAATGTTTGCTCTGTAATAAAACACAAATTAAGGGATCAGTGAATAATAAAACTAATTAGTGCAACAAGTCAAAAATCACAAGTCAGCTTTTTCTGACGGTACGGTCGCAAGAAGAAAAAAATGAACATGCGAATTGTAAGTACAGAAATGGATTGTAAGGAGTGCTAGATGAGGGCAATAGGCTGGCCTTTTGCCCTCTTCCTCTTCAAAGAGCCTTGGTTGCTCTAAAAATATCTCCCCAGGAGCTAATCACAGACAGACAGGCAGTAGCAGCAGAGATGTTTGTTGCTAGACTCCTTTGGCTCCAACATGACGATGCACTGGGGTAGGAGGACCTGCACATATCTAAATGCTTTGATCAATATGGCTGCAGTCCCTATGAAATGCAGTCTGGTTTGAGCACCAAAAAGGTTTTTATGTCCCCTGATCTGATTGTGCTAAGGCAATGGGACATGAAGTATTGGTATGCAGCACAATAACAAGATCTACAAAAAAATGTAGCGGGAAATGAAAGTGGCATTAATTGGTTGAGGAGAATGAAAGACTATGACGTGATGTTTAAGCAGCTATCAGCATGGTGACCTTGGTGAGCTGCTGAACGGTCAAATACTCTGAGACGACTATAAGAATCCTCTTTGTTGCAGCAAGCTCTTCTACTGCATTTATTTGCAGATTCAGAAAAAAAGAAATTTATTTCTTTGTCTTTTAATTCCTCGTTTTAGGCTTGCAAACAGGCCTATCTAGTTTCAGACAACTTAACTAACACATCTAATAATCACTGAAACTTTCCTTCAAGCTTTGCTTGTCTATTTTTACAAAATGGTTTTATTTAGCTAATCTTTTGTCAATATTGGCTGGTCATTTTGAAATGCATACATTTTCCTTTATATATAAAAATAAAACAAATTAAGTAAATCTGTGTGACCCGTGATAGATGACAGGTGTTGAGTTAACTTACATTATTGTTGATACTTCATGCATATATAGTGGCAGTTGCAGGGTTTTATTGATGCCTGTTTTGTTTTTTTGCACAGTCAGATAGTGTTATAATAACAAAAATGTCAATTATTATTTAGAGCAAGAACCACACATTGTCAATATGATAGACAGACTCAAATATACATGTATTAAATAGTAGAATAAAGAGAGAGACAAAAAGAGAGAGAGAGGCCTGGTAATATTGTGACATTCACGTAGATGTGGACTGCATGTTAACATCTGATCAGAACTATCATGACAAACACACCACCAGAAGAAAAGGTAGATGTTTTTTTTTCTCCTGAAGGTCAAAGCTGATATATTTTCATCATATTTTGAACATAACTAGTATATTTACAGAAAAAAATTGTGGATGGCTGACCTTAAAAAAACTTGCTAGAGTTGCAGCTTTGTATATTGTCATGCAGCTTTCAGTTCAATGTATTATTGTATTGTAAGGACTTTGAAAGGAAGAAAAGTTTCAAAAATAATGTGAAATATTACATTTTCCACACAGGCCTGCATGCAATAGTATTCCTGCAGAGACAACTATAATCGCCCTTCTCATGACCCTCTTTGTCTTCTCTTTCAGGTTGAATGGCACTTTTACATTGACCCACTGTAGGAGCATCCTTGGGCCAAGTACAAAGGTGAGGTTGTGTTTGTAAAGATAGAGAGAGAGTTCTTAATACTCAGCATCCTGGACCAGACACATCCTGAATCCATTAGGACATGCGGTCTCTTGGAAGAGAACTAAATGTAGTACCCACTGGCCCTTATGCTTTCAGCCTGCTTGGCCTTGGGCAGATTGCAACTTCCAAGTGGATCAAAAACACTCTAGAGTAGCATCAGATTTTGGCTTGAAAACGCTGCCATGTAAAGAAATATACACGATTTTAAATTTGCTAGTTTTATTAGGCTCAAATATGACAGAAACTTAGCTGTTTTAAGGAAGATGTTTGTCATGAGCAGATTTTTTTTGTCTTAAGCAAAGTTGCCAAGATGCTGAAAGACACCAACCTTGACAGGGAGTTTCTTTGGTTAAAGATTTGTTCATGTCCCAATTTGTTATTTGGAATATGTACTGATCCTGACTTAGCAAGAAGAATAGATGGCCATTTATGTACATTGATTTAGATTTTAGATAAAAACTAAAACATTTCTGAAGAAATTTAAACGGGGCCTTCCAAAGTATGCCCGTCGGGTGGAACTCAGCGTTCTGATGCTAAAAATTAGCATCAATGCTAAGGTAAGCTACAATGCACTCAATAGCATATGGAGAGTCACAAACATGTTGAGTAACATGAACTTACTCCATTCAGTATGTTAAAATTAGTGTTTAAGCTAACATTAGCCACAATGCTAATGTTAGCCTAAATGCTGCCAGTGGCATGTGGGGTACATGGAATTATGAAAATGCAGTGATTTTAAAGAAAACATAATCAAAATAGGTTAATCTAAACAAAAAACAAATACTTTATCGTAAAAAACACAGGGTGAAAATAGCAATATAAATGATCTTGTCATTATAAACTAGTTTTGTCATGATTGGGGGTGGAGATGGTGAGAGAGAACGCCGAGCAGACCCAGGTAGAAGTGGAGATGGATGTTTAATGAAGAATGCAGCTCAATACAGTCCGAAGCAGGCGGCACAGTGATCGGTACAGTACACTTGTAGCTACTGACAACAGATTGAAAACACAAGAGCTAAGTTGACTCAGGACTTAAGCAGTTCAACTGTGAAAACAAATGACTGACATCTACAACGTTAGACGAACTACCAACGACAAGGATCCGACAAAGACAGAGGCAACAGGTGGGCTTAAATACACAGAGGGTAATCAGGGAACTAGACACAACTGTGAACAATCAACAGGGAAACAAGACTAAACAACTACACAGAAAAACACGGATCACAACAGTTTCCCATGATGACAGGTGATCTGCCTCATCTGCCTCCCCTGACCGCACCTCACTGAATGATGGATCAGGCCTAATTTTCAGTGATGCAGCAGTGGCTGAAATTTGCATCCATCATAGGGTGCCCAGTCACAGTTTTCAGGAAATCCAATTTGGTTTTAATATTTTATTGCTTGGTTCTACTTGATACATCTGCATGCAGCCAGAGCAGTGTTGGACACATACACAAATTTGATTTAGGACTTTATCAACACAAGTATAACATGCAGAAATTTCCTGTGCACTGCAGGAGATGCACATCCTTTCATGCTGGGAAATTAGCACCAGACGATTCTCTGCTTGTGGCATGGTCTGAAGAGAAAAAGTCATTTGTCAGAGACTGCAAAAGAGAGTTTGTGTGAAAAATTAAGTTTATATGCAGATTTGAACAGTCGATTCTGCGAACATTGCCATTAATTGTATAGCTCCGTGACGACAAGGCCATCAAATGGCCAGATGACTGAAAATCTGTTGGTTGCATAGGTAAGAAGGTAGGTTTGGAAGAATCCTAAGGGATCAGATGAGACTGAGGTCAAAACACAAAGATTCACTGGATTATCTGAAGCACAGAGTGGACTGAGAAACATAATGTGGCATTAATACTGCTTAGGATACTTTTGTGCTTAAAAAGGATAACTTTAGAGGCTCCTTTTTCATTCATTCACCTCAGTAATGATTGAAGTTGTACATTCAAAGTACTTATGATATTAAATATTTTTGTGAAGGATATGGTAGGGTACTTCATTTTTTAGCTTTTGTTTCAATGTTGTAAAAGCCAAAGTATCTCATGTTTGCTGTATGTTTGCTGTAACGTCTGGTGTCAGTAGATTGTTCACCCTTTTTCACACAGAACAATTTCCCAGTCATGTAAACCCAAGGAATGAATCATTAAAATTAAAATCGGTCCAGTGGCCTGTTTTTTCATTTCATATTATATGAGGCTGAGACAAACTTTTTAAATCTGGGGGCGAAAAAAAAAAATCACTTTTTTATTTTTCATTTTTGGCTGACAGTTAAAAATGGAACCCACAAATGATACATGGATTAGCATGGTTTGGACGTCTAATCTGAATGCCTCCACTTAGAAGTTTTCTGGACATGTCTAACAATTACAACTATGTTTGTTGAAGGTACTATGAACAATGGCTTTAGATGTCAGGTAAAGTATAAGGAAAGGATAGTTAGAAAATCAAACAATTTTGTCTCTATATCTATCATATCTCTTAGTTGATAAATTTTGCAGCTGCTTTGTTGAAAGTAAATTAATTGGAGTTTTGACCACATTCAGAATAAACTTTTTATTCAAGATTTTCCAGACTCACAAGCCAAGGCTCTAGTTTCTACGTTCTATGATGTCTAAAAATAAAAGGGTGGGTTCTCTAATAAGACTGAGTAGGAGCCAATCCTCTCCACCACAAGCAAATTACGCTCTCGGTTTTGGTCAGATCAGACACAGGCAACCACTCAGTTTTGGCTAATTGTAATTATCTCAATTTATGGCCAGCATACAAAATGCTCCTCATCGGTGGGATGAGTGATTATGTCATAAGTGGGTCTGCCCCATGGTGCACAAAACATCCAATCTCTGTCTATCTAATTATATGGGGACTTATTGTGTCCCTAATGACTTTTGTGTTGCCTATTCCTTAAAAAGCTCAAGATAAAGGCGAGGACAAAATGACGTAAAGCACATTATCATTCAATGGAGTCCTTGTGGCATTACTTTAAAAAGAGCTTGATTCGCTTTTTGTAGCTGGGCTATGAGATATCAGAATAGGCACTTGTATGCTTATATTCTTCATTTGGAATATGCCTTGGCAAAATTAAACACAAAAAAATGAATGCTGAAAAACTAAGGTTAAAATCTGCAGTCTTGTGGAAGTTTGTGCAACAACAGAAAATGGTGGCTTGTAATTTACATAGATACTGTCAAAGAAATGAATGTGCCTATTGTAAGTTTATACAAATAGCCCCATTAACATTGAATATATGCCCAAGGAGAAACTAAAGTTTTATTTTTAAACAGCATAGAATTGTTTAGAGTAAAGGAATTTAGTGTTTATTAACAAATGAAATAAAGTTAGGGTGTGTGGGGAGTTAAAAAATATCAGCATAAACAACTTGACAAAATTGACAACAGTTAGAATAGTTATCAAACATGTAGCGACATTCTGTAACACAGTTAAGTAACTATTTTGCCTTCATTTTATATAAAAATGATTTATAAATCACTCGGGAGGGGCGCTCTGTGAGGTGGAACTCGACTGGAGAGGAGGAGATTTGTGGAAATAGGCGGTGCTTTATGAGAGCAAATGCTTAGGCACCTGCAAAGGATTCAAGGGTTGAAGGTTGATTTTACATAAATGCAACAACCTAGCATTAAATGTGACAAACTAACGTTAAGGCATGTTAGGTTATTACAATCTGACAGCCTAACCCTGATACATCCTAGCTATGTTTAATCTATATTGAAAACCTAAACAGTGTGAAAGCCAATAAGTATGACTTTACCAATACTAAATGCAGCTATTAATCTTAATTCTTAGCGATATAGTTAAACCTTGCTCTACCAACAAAGATTATTTTCAATAAGGTGATACTAAATATAGATACCAATAACATGAGGATACAATGTAACTGTATTCATAAGATTTTTCAAAGACAACAGAAAAGCCCATTTTGTTCATACACGTTTATGTGTTTGAACTTTTAATGCAGTAGTAAAATAACTGCAAGCTTTTGTTGCAATCCCACAAAACTGTGGCATAGAAATTTTTACTTTCAGTTTCTATAAAGAGACTTTACTCAGTCATAACATCCACCTATTTAAAAGACAGGTTGATTATAATCCACGGTCACCTGAAAATGAGGTAGAGACAGGGTAAAGTGTCAATATGTGACATTGTGGGTTGCTTGCAAAATTCTAAACATCTGAACCTCTGCTCAGCTGGAGAAAATGGATGTAATGCATTATGTCTTTAAAAAACGGATTCTGCTTAACCTGTGCACCAAATGAAACTTTCTCAAGAACAGTTAGACCCCTTTGAAAAGGTCAAAGGTTTCATTTCCTGCAAGATGTGGCCCATGGACAATAAAACATCAGAAACAGTGTTCTAAAGAAGCAACGATGCTTCAACATAAAAGAGAAATTTGCGTCTCACCTTGTTAAGCAACTAGAAATCACAAACTGTAAAGATAAAAGCCGAACCTTGGCAGGAGTATCTAAAACACTCATCTAAAATGTTTTGATATAAAAGTGTTTTTGTGGGGGTTTTTTTCCCTTCAGGTAAGACAGACAGTTTTGTGAACTTTCTTCTGTGACCACATATCAAATGTTGCAATTTAAATTGCACCTAAGAACCTGCCTACATGTAAGCATGACAAAAATAGATGTAAAGACACAATAAAAGGGATCCCCTCTGATATAACTTGCGTTTTATGACTAGCTGCACTGGCATTTAAAACAGTTCTACACTGCTGCCCTTGCAATACACACACAAACACACACATGCACTTGCAGTTTATCTTAAAAGGATTCATATGAAGCAGCAAAGTGATCAGTTTAGCATCCTTATCTGCAGCATCTGTCACTTGGCGATAAAAACTTTTACTAATGATATCTCAGCTCAGACAAACTGGTTTCATTGCAGTTAAAGAAATATTAGAACTAGGTGTCTGTTGACTGCAAGACTGAACTAATCTGAAATACTTTACACTTTCTAGCTTTGAGCAACACAGTATTTTGGTGATCAGCACTATCTCAAAGTCTGTCTGTAAAGTTTGAAATGCTTTCCTCTGATTTCTTTTCTTTTTGTCTAAGAAGATGCAATATGTGTTGTCTTAACTAATGCTTTAAATTGGTTCTCGGGTGAGTAAGTGAATCCATTATACGACATTTTCACTGAGTACAAGCCTGCTATGCCTTATCAGTCTGCTCACTATGGGTGATGGGTGAGCAAATATGAAGCACTGTCCAGTCACATTATAAGAAATTTTAAGCCTTTCTGCACATATTTGTATGCAAATGTCTCTGTCTACAAATCAGTCATTTTTAAATCAATTTTGGATAGACTTTTACTCAGTGAGAAGGTTGCATCACGCTTGCATTTACTCACTCTGGACTGAATTTCAAATCATCAATTAATTATCATCATAAACATAGGGTTTTTATGAAAATGTATATTTGACTTGTATTTATGCTCTGCACATACTTGAGTGTTCTTTATCTGGTTTGATGAATTTTGAATTTTTAATCATAAAGTTGAATATTAAGAACTGCCATTCTGGTTTTCCTTTAGGTGCAAATTAAGAAAAAGTTATAAAAAAAAAAGAAGTACTCCTAAGCTTTACACTGGCCAGTCTCTTCCATTTTATTTATCAAAATGTGCATTTATGTGTATGTTAATACACTAGATGTGTATTAATATACCTTCACATATGCAAAAGATGTTGTCTTTGGCACATGCCTGCGAGTTTGTTCAGATAGAGATGTTCTCTGTTGTTTTTTTGTTTTTTTTTTTACAATTCTTTCATTCCTTTCCTCCCTCACAGCTGTATCCCTCGCATCACACAGAAACGTGAATGGTGAATATAGTTGGTATATCTTGCAGAATAAAGTGCCCCCCAGCTAAAAAAACATTGGTAAATAATGATATATATTCATTGTGCAGCGAAGATGAAACCTGAAAGGTAAACAAATCTCCTTTTTTGGTTTTGTTTGTGAATGAGTGGGGGTAAATCAGTGTGATATGGATGGGATTCTGATTCAAACAACCAGCCGCAAAATGCATAAACCAAATAGCTAAATAAATCCCCAAAACATAGCAGGGAAATTGTAGACTTTTCATATTCCCCAGGATCCTAGGGACATGTTGTACCATTTCAAATGTTCTATTCAAAGCTGTTGTAGTGCCGTTAATTTAGCTCGAATTTGATACAAAATGTTTTAGATTTTTACTCATTATTTAATTGCATTTCAATAAAATGCCCAAAGTACAAAAATGTATTTTGCTGCAGCATAACGACAAAAGTAAACCCTGCAATATAACATATTGCTTGTTTATTTTGGAAAGCCAATATTATTGTCAGGAGTACTTCAATTGTTTCTAATCAGATAAATTAATAAGTAAATGAAAAAATACTTCTTTTTACTGACAAAAAATAAAATAAAATAAATTTTTTGTTATAAGGCGATGTACAGCAGGAGAAAATTATTTAGGGAACACAGTGTGAGCAAAATAAATAAATGCATCAGTGATAAATAAAATATATGTTACTCATGTAAGAGGAACATATTATTTTAGTTATGCATTATCTATCCATTCATCAATCCATTATCTTCTTCCTATGGGGGTCATGTTACAGGAGCAGCAGCCCAAGCAGTGAAGCCCAGACTTCTCCCCTCAGTTATTTGAGCTCCTTATAACACTTATGCATTATATAAAACAAAAATCTTTACAATTATTGAATGTAAAACATTGAATTACTGTCAAAATATGATGAGTATTTTACATATAAAGTGATGGTAGTTTGCAAGTAGTAGTAGTAGTTTAGCAGTAGTTTGAGCACATTTTCAGAAGCTATCCCGATGGAAGTTGTCTTTTTTCTAAACTGCTCTGTTGATCTACACAGTAACATTATACTTTACCTGTTGCAGCAATAAGCCTTCTTTTTAAAAAAAGTTTTGCGTGTTAAGATCAACTCACACAAAAGAGACATAGTCGAACTACAATTGCATTAAGATACAGTGGATCTGCGATAACACCCAAAGTGTTATTTTTTTTATTATTTTTTTTTTTTGCACCTTAAGATTACATGAGTGATTAACTAAAATACCTTAATAATTGAGCAGAAAATCTTACAGCTTCATTATCATGTCCTCAGACAGACTCATTCAACTACACATAGCCCATTTGCTTCAGCAAAAGAAATGACCAAAATTAAACATGGCAACTTTAGTGTAGACATTGACCCCTGCAAGGGCATCAAGACTAAAAGGAGAGCCTATGAAACAGCAGTCAGTCTGTCACAGTTCAGGCACACATTATATATGCCATAACGGCTAAATTAGGCTCATGTGCAACAGGTCAGGTGGAGCACTGTGCACTGGCAGATACCTTATCTCAGCCTGTCAGCGAGTCTCCACTGTCCCTGGGATTAATTGTGTTGGTCCACTTGAGACAAGGATGTCACACTGGCATGGGCAGAACAGCCTCCATAGCTCCTCTCTTTCTCATCAAACTGACATCATCAACTACAAGACAGTAAAAAGGACTTTTATTTTCTCAAGGTGAATAATTGTAGAATACTAAATGCATGCTTGCCATGGTGTTTCTTTTTATTTGTTGATGAACATGTTTTATTGTTCCAAATCTTTTTATTTTATTTTATTTTTTTCTTGAACTTGAGGTCCATATGCCCAATGCAATCATAAATGCATACAATTTTATTGTAACAAGTTATGGAAAAATTTTGAAAGTTTGTTCTGTGAGTGTTTTTACTTGTTTTCAATCACAATTTTGCTGTCTTCTGTTGTTTGTTGGTGTCATAATCATTTTATTAAAGGGTTGTAATAATATCAAGGGGGTTGCATTAATTTTGGCCAGCCTTTTCACATCTAAGTATGAAAAGGATGAACCCCTTGCAACTGGAATGTTGTCTCTGTTTCAGATGTATTTCTCTGGGAAAACGTCATTTAGACTTAATTAAAAGGTTTCATAATGTACCTCTTTCAGAGGCTGTGACTCATTTAAGTCATTCTTTGTGTTTCACTAAAACCTTACTTTTTTGAGCTCAAACTATAAAAGATCGTAGCTCAGGTTATATTTAATAAGTTGTTGTTCACTCACTAAAATTATATATAATAATCTCCATTTTACAAGAAGTAACTATTTTAACTGCCTGTGTTGTTTACCACTTTAATAGGCAAGATCGTACTCAAACTCGTGACCCCATAAACCACTTTCCTCCTACTGATGACTTAACCATAAAATTTTAAAGAGCTCTTCTTGCTTGACTGCTTTCACAGCATGCCACAAAAGAAAAAAAAGAACATTTTTAAAAATCAAACAAATGATTCTCTTTTCTCTCAGGAGTTTAAAAATGTATCTATGTTTGATATAAAGAGTACCCATCTAAAATGAAATGTCTGTCACTTTTTGATATTAGAACTAGGATATTCTCTAATATTGATCAACATTTGTAGTAGAACAACTTAAGATGAGCAAAAAAACTGAATTTTTTGAAAAAAATCTTTTTTTTTTTTCTTTTTCAAAAAATGATCACTTAAATCCTCTTAAGTTTAAATGATGAATTTAGAAAAGTTGACATCTGGATATTTTCCTTGTTACCTATGTAACCTTAAAACTGTGACACTTGGCTTATCCTTTTTTGTTGACATCTTTCTGTTGGGTGATCAGTAACCAGCAGTCCTATTTTAGTATTGTTTAAATTGTAGATTCTGGGTCATTTCAATATGTTTTGACTAATTTGACGTATTGATTCAGGCTCATCTGGCACTTCTTTTTATGTCTCTGAAGGATGTCTACATATCTTGTGTGCCTCAACAACCAATAAAATTATTATTTTTTTTAAATACAATCAAACCAAGGCTATTTGAAACTTTTTAAGAGCTATTTTTATCTATAATTGTTCATAATTAGCAATCATTGTTTGGGATTGTTTTGAGGGGAGAATTTTTTTCCTCTTCATATCCTCTTTTGCCCTCACTTTTATACTTAAAGTGAGGTTTTAGTGAGGTTTTCTATTGAATTCGTGTCACCACAATAAGTACTTTTAATAAATAAGGGTTTAAATGAGTACATTACAGTGAACTCATCTCCTGAAACTTTTGTGCAAACCTAAAAATGTCCATAAAAATATAAATAAATAGCTAAAAATCTACACTGTGTGGTAAATTTAATAAGTTACACTTGAATTATATAATGGACTGTGTTTGACAACCTCTGCCTTTGAGCAAGTGTTTTAACATATGAGGTTTAGATGCAATGTCAGGCCAATTTCACTGCAGCCTTACCAACGAAAACAATAATGGTTGAGCTAGCCATTGCCAACACTGCAAGGCTCTTGTATTTGGCATTTCATAGGCCTCGATGACAAGGTTAAACATTCCCTCCTAGCATACCTTTTAAACAAAATGAGAGTTGACTGGCCTGTCCATGCTACTGAGGAATTAATGCAGAGGCTGAGTAACAAAAGAGCCGTCTAAAATTCATAACTTGTATAAGCACACGCAGACTTGCACACACTTTTTGAAATCCCTTTGTGTCACGAGTAAAATACAATGAACAGAACACATTTGACTATTTAGACAAATTAATTAATCCTGACAGCTAGCAAATGGACATTTTGAAATATTTCAGATGTCAGAACAGAATTTTGATAATAACTGAAAAGTTGTGACATAAACTAGCTCAAATATTACAGACCAACAATATAACAGAAAAGGAATTGTATAATAACTTCACCATCTAGTTCTCATGATAACTGTGATTTAACAATTCTACTCATGGTAACAATACTTGTTGCTATGGAAACCAGGCTAAGAGCTATGAAATCCACTTGCACAACCTTGTTTACAGAAGTTCCTCATTACTTGGATCGTGGGTCAAGGGAAAATATCATCAACTTTTGGCCTAGCTTTTTCTGGTTAGGGCCTACGAGAAAAATCAACTGCTTTTCAGAGACAATCCTCTAAGGGAATTTCTGGTCCAGAAGCTTTCCAGACTCTATTATTGGAGTACCTCGAACCCAGGACTTTCTTGCTGCAAGGCAACAGTGCTACCAACTGCACAACTGAAATATTTCATTTCAGATTAAAATTCAAATATGAACCTGTATTTTGGGTTTTATATATTTGCACAATATCTGACTGCCTCACCAGTCATGAACCTCACTGCAAATCACTGAATAATTAATATACAAGAACTATCATAAGGTGCTATTTCGTAAAATATCTAAATTTGACTGTGTAAGTTCCTGTTTCTGACTGGTGGAGCCAGAAGATAGGCCGATGCTGATCATCGTTGCTGCTGACCACCCTTTATTCATCCTCTGCCGATCCTAATCAGCCACACCTTCATTTTAGAGTGCCTTTGAACGTCTTCAGTGTTGCGAATGATTTTAAGATGTTTCTAGGGATTGACCACTGTTTAGTTTGACCCAAGTTTTGTCCTGTTCAACTATATTAGGAAGGTTTTTTGATAATATTTCAGACAGTATCTTTTTATTTGTTGGTTTGGTATTACGTTCCCCTAAAGTTACAGTCACCACCTTCTAAGTTTTAACATGAGATATTTTAAATATGTAAAAATAATGGGGATGGCTCATCTTCATGTTGTGACCTGGACACACCATGAGATGAATTTGGGACTATGCATTCAAATGCACCTAAATGCCAAGTTTAGAAAATAGAGGAAACAATGTCATGTGCTTACTTCTATTGAAACTGGCAGAAAGAGATACATATGTGCTTGTTGCTGTTGCAACAACTACAGGTGACTGTTTTTCAAGCTAAAGAGCTCTTATAAAGCGGTGCATGATTTGCACTTCTAACTTCCCGTTGCAGACCTCACCAAGTCCTTTAAGTGGAGAGTAATGTGCAGATACTCGGTTGATATATCTTTGTTGGAGCCAGCAGCAAGCACATCAGCAGTATGTGGTGTGGTAACATCAGCTCTATTTTTTACCCCACAAAGGTGCAAAGTTGTCAATTGAAAAATCTATTTCCACTGCCCTGTACACCATGTAAAACTGCTATTCCAGAAAAATGTTTGCCCACCGAATGTACTAAAAAGATATTCAGTAGGCAAACGTGTTGTGGCGTGGCCAGCCAGAGACGTGCCATAACATTGTTTAACTGTCTGCTGCCACTGCTCCTTAATTCAATTGCTGTATGGGTGTGCAATGCACAGCAAAGTTTAAAATATTCATAATGGTCTTCTGCTCAATGACCTTCGTTTAGTTTAATTTTTCTTTTATCTCACACACCTTCAGAGATTCATACACTACACACTGAGGTATTTTCTACATTTTCTCTATCATTTATTTGCTGTTACTACTCTGTCCTATCCTTTTTCTGGCATTCTTACTTCCACTTAAATAAGTCAAAGCCACCAATAACGGTTAAACTACATCACCTTTTTGAAACATTTAAACAATTGATTGTTGGAGGGAAAAGCATAATTATGTTCTGAATGGTCACTTACCAAAGTCACATTCTTTCATATTGAAAAAGTAACAGTTCTCAAATTTTCGGATTAATTAATTTGAATTGGAAAAAAGAATAGTTGTGTTCAGTGAAGTAATAAGATGCATTGTGCCTTAGTAAGAGTAACACATAATAGTTATACAAAACTATGCATTACAAAATTGCATAGTTCTGGCTTTAAGATTATTAATATCCGCAGTTTCTTGGCATGTAAATTTGAGAAGGGGAAAGCTAAAGAATACAGCTTAAAATTAAAAACAAGAATAGTGCATCGAATATACATAAATAAACATCAGCTGACAACAACATATCGCATACACACACATCTACTCATGGCTTTGGAGATATCCTTATCAGCGAACGCAACAGTGAGTAATCTTTTGCATGGTATCCCTGTATTTTTAGTTACAGTAAGATTTTGGTAGTATTAAAAATGTTATGATCAGACTCCATTCTGCAAAAAAACACTCTATTAAACCATTTAACAGTTTTGTCACGGGTCATGATATGGTTTGGACAAGATTAGACAAAGCCTAAAGCTTGGGTCCCACAACAAAAGGAGGAGTTGGCAGTGTGGCCAAAAAAACAAACAAAAAAAAAAAAAACATGGGCTATTTTTGGGACCAACCTCAAATGAACTCCACTGAAGAGAAGGCTTGGAAAACACAGCCAAAGCCTGTCATAAGAACATTGAAACAATATCTAAGTAGCTCTGAAAGACTTACAAAGACATGGCAGAATGCCCAAAGCTAGATGTTTTACATTGATTTGAAAAAATCTAATCTTTCAAAGTCAGTGCGTAGAAATTGAGCATAGGATGTGATTGGCCTGCAGTAGACACTCCTGAAAGTGTCCTCTAAGTGATCTGGAATAACTGGCACTGGCACTCCATTTAAGATCTTTGTTAAGGAGGGGCTTGAGATAAATGATGTTTCTACAGACTAAAATTCAAGCAAACTGTCAAAGATATATAAATGGGATGAATAGTGTAGCAGTCGGAAACAACTTCTAAATGTCTTTAATCCAGCAATAAATGTTGAAAATTTTGAAATAATAAATACTAACTTAATTAAAAACCGCTGAGTTGACAGGGTTAAAAAAAGGAGAAAAAAACAGGGATAGAAAAGCAGTATATGCAGGCAGCTGATCTCCTAAGACTAGTATAATTTAGCACGTTCACCTAAAAGATTATCAATTGTCATTATGACTAGTTTAAATTATTTCCCAGATGGTATTATCAACCAAAAGTCACCATAGCTAAGGGTAACCGGGTTATGAATGTGTACTGTAAATGAGGAACTGAGAATGTGTTTTTACAGAATGCATAGAGAAAACTTGCCGGTCCAATTCAGTATAAATTATCCCCATTGCAATCAAACTGAGTTGATCACTTAGTGCCAGTTGTTAAAAATGGCAAGGAAGTCAAGCTTGTTGCATTGAGTAGTTCACTTTGCAGTAATCAGTAAACCTTAGCTAGCATGTGGTGACAGAGAAAACACAACATTGTTGGTTCCAATAGATCAGTCAATGATTTCATCTAAGAAAGACACATTCAAACTAAGAAATCCAATAAAAGCCTCTGTGTTTTTATGAATTATTTTAACAATAATTAAACATTTAAATAATATTACCAAACCAATACAACCAAAGAAAAATACCTTTGAAAACTTCTTATTGTAAAACGTTTTTTTTCTGGCAAGAAATATTTAGCACATCCCACATTTATTCCAGCTTAAAATGTCCAAAATTACCTAGGAGAATATCAGAACAGCCATATTAAAACATAATTACTCAGCATTTTTAGGAGGTTAGCTAGCCCTGTTAAAAAACAAGAAAAAAAAAAGCAGACATTTAGTTTTGTGCATTCCTTAGTATTTAAGTGAGAGTGGACATTAGTGTGAGATCAAAGGAGCTGTCTGACCCTCAAAAAGAGGGTTGATTCTGCTTTAGATTCTGGTGAGAGGTTCAAATAGGTCCACAATAATTTGAAATCAGCCATTCCTAGTGTGCACATGAAAGACTTTCACAACAACTGCCAACATGCACAGATCTGGTAGTCCAGGCATGTTCACTCCAAAAGCAGACCACAAGATGCTGATAGTCTGAGATAACTGTGGAATATAATCACAGGATCAACAGGCTTTTGCTAGATTTGGGACACAGCACACAGAGGCTGTATGTTGATGTTGATCAGTAATGGATCATAAAGAATACATACATCTGCACTGAATTAACGTGACCATTGCTTTCCTATGCAACTCGAAAAACAATTCTTGCTTACAACACATTCTGACCTTTCTCCCTTTGACTTGGATTGTATGCAGTTTGATAAATGAACAGAAGGAGAAGTTGTAAATAACGACACAGTTTTTCTGTGCTTTTTATAATAGTAGTCTGTTTTAGCAAAGGTAGGGGAGGACGTGAAACAAAACGGTTCACTCTTGTTGGCCACCCTTCCAGATATTGAATTAACATTTGCAGCTGCCTCGTTTGCCTCGGTTCTTCTCTCTTCACAGTGGAGGATGGCTGTTTACAGTGGAGGCAACTTCTAGTAAGCTTTTTCACATTGAACTGGTGCATTATGTCACAGACGAACGTTAGCAGTTGGTCAAAATTGAAAACTTCAGCACAGTCCACGTGTCCAGGAAGCAAACAGCCAAGAACCCAGACTCTCTATACGAAGCAAATAGTGTAGAACCAGGCACTGGTTTTCACCAGGTTAAGGAATACTACTATCTAGAAAAAATGTGGGCTGCTTTTTACCTGAATCAGTTGAGCTTGCACGTGGTGTGAGAACATTCAAAAGTCCAGCTAAACAGCACAGCATATCATTTGTCACAGCGGCATCAGTCAGATTCTGTTTCTGTTTGCACCTGTGGCCACAGTAGAGCACTTTGTGTGAAACATGCTCCACTCTGTGATGCAAATACAACTGACTTGATTTGTCCTCGGTCAACATAGCTTGTATTCTCAAGCTAAGGTCTCAGAGGTGTCAGCGTGTATTACACAAACACCACTTTCCATCTGACCTCCAATAAGAACATTCTGTCTCACTTTTTTTTGTGAAGCACATCACCACACTCAAAATAACAACAGTTCCCTAAACCCATATGCAAAAATAACTCAAAATACACTAATCTCAGTCTAGCTGACTGTTCTCTCGCATGTACCAACTCATGCACTTTCCTGTGCTGTCACAATAATTATGACACGTTTCAAACGTTACGGAGACAGGCTCTGACAAACTGTGGAGGCCAGTGGGGCAAATTGTCCACAGCCATCACGGCCCTGTCTTAAATCATAACAGCAATAGAAAGGTGGGAGCCCTGGGGTAAGCAATGAACTAGGACAGCACTGAATAGTTGAGTAGGAAGCCATTCTATAGAAGAATAGATGACCTTCCCATAGACTTAGACACCACTGAGACCATGGGGTTAGAAAGAAGATGAGTAACATAATCAATACCCAATGTTCTTCATACAGACGGAACACAAATAATGCCCTCAACTTGGCAAGCTTTTATTATGCTGCCACAGTCTGTAAATACAGGTAAAAGAGGACTTGTGCAACTTATGAGTGAAATCTACATATAAGTAATTCAGACAGTTGTCTTGATACGTTTCATAATTTTAGTCTATGACTTCTATAAACTGATTTTGTTCAATCAGTAATTCCTGTTTGCTGTTACTCTCCAAGTGAAAGTGCCAACTCATCAACCCGTTGATCATGTTGTATTGAAGATTCTTTATCTGATTGAAAAAGAGAACAGAAATGTATACAGAATGATGCAACAATTTTTGGCAATTCAGGTACTGAGTTCTTATTGATTAAAACTGAAAAAAATACCACGAAGCAAATTAACTTCTGCTTTTAGACACACTGTCTAAATAAAGTGCTGAGAACCTAACACAGAAAAAAATGGTTTAAATGATGAACAGTTAGTAAGTTAGCCCATTCTCGTGTTTAGTCTTTATGAATGCCACAGTGTACAAATGTCTTGACATTTCTGCAAAACAAAAATAATTTTCTCTGATTTGTATTTTCTTATAATCCTGTATACTTTCAGAATAGAATATGTGTCCTCATAGTCTTTGCATCAGTAATAATTGTTGTTACAGTATCCCACAAAAATGTTGTGTGACTGCAAAGTTAATGCCAAATCCCCTGCGTTTGTCATGAGTGCTGTCAAACCTTACCACTTATATTATGTTTAGCTACATATCTTGGTTCAACAGGTCCCTGTATTTTTCAGCTAACAATATGGGCTATACATATAATTGGGTTATGTTTGGGGAAAAAGTGTCATCTCATTCTCTTACTCCAACAAACCACTTGAGACAAATGGCTGTCCTTCCTGTTTCTTATTCTACGAGACACACACACACACACACCCACACACACACACACACACACACCTACATATATATATATATATAATTTATTAAATTGGACTAAGCTGGACTGTATTAAACCATATTTCAGTTTATATCAGACTCAGATGATGTGATTTTTTTTATACTTCCACCAAATTCAAATTAAGTGTTTTTGTTGTTGCTGCCTGATTGACAAGATGTGACTGAATTTTAATTGAATCAAATTTAAGATAATATTTTTGTGGTAAATTGGCATTGTCAAATCAAAATAATTTGAGTCATGATATTTAGTTCTTATTAGAAAGCCTGTATTTTGTGCAAGAGTATGTTGTTGTTGTTTTTGTTTTTGTTTTTTCTGTCTGAAAAGTGAGTTTTTATAGATGTTCGTGAAACCTCTCTGCCATTTTAGTGTTAAACAGATATGGTAAAATAATTAATATGGACGCAGAATTGCTCCGGAGTCATGTGATGAGATGAATGCACACAACCGTGTTTATACTGTATATGTATGCATGTTGGAGTGGCAGTGTTTTGTGGGTAGGCGGCACATTCATTTAACAAAATGAATAGCTCTTGGACTAAATTAAATTTCAGCTGGAATTAAATGATTGGAAGTAGTCTCTGTGTGTTCTACCAAGCGCTGTGGGAGGGCAATATTGCTAAAAGGTTTTTAGAGGATTAATTTAATGTTTTTTTTTATTTTTTTCTACTTCTTCCATCTCTCCCAGCCCTTTTTTATTTCTTTGTTCACCATCCAGGTGGTCATAAACCACTGCATTCCCTTTTGCACTGACATTTAGTAGCTAAAAAATGGCACAGAGCCAGCCAACAGGGTGCTGCATACATGAAGGCAGACTAGGTGTTGGGGCCATGTTGTCTATCTGGGGGAGGCATTATAGGAGAAAGAAATACACATGCTGTTGTTTTGTTTTGGGAGGACTGAAAAATCAAGTGACATGCTGTGGAGCCTGTCAGAATAAAAACCAGTCTCCAGCAGACATAGAATGTGTCCACCAAAGTGATTTTTACAGAGACTTATGAATAGCAACAGTTTTACACAAACACAGTAGTTCATACACAGGAGTCTTGTAAAGCTGAGGGCCTTTATCAGCTTTAAAATATCTATGTATATAAAACTGTTTTTGTTTGTGTCGTGTCCAGACTCATTTTGAAGCAAAACAATGCAACTGAAATACAATTTAAATGACACAAAAGATCAAAAAGTGAATCTTTTCAAAGTCATGTCCAAGGCTAACCAGCAACAACCATAATTGAGACACAGCTAACACTCTGAGCATCTATGTCAGAGTGACCCTGCTATTCTTTATTGTAGTGGGAGAATAAGTTTTGGCAGGTGAAGTTGGGCTTCACTACTGTTCAATGAAAAACTTGCTACTCCTTTTGTTACATGTTCTACAAAGTGATGCATTGGCTAATCCTTGTCAGTGTATGCTAATGTGTATACTAATGTTTTGCTGTGGTTATTTGCTTGTGGAATCCCACTTTCTTTATCTTGATCCAATAATCTCCAATTGAATACAACAATATGCTTCAATTTCTTTCTTTATATTTTTTCTGCTGAAAACATTTCTTTTGAGTAGTGGCAATCTAGGTGTGTACTATACAACATTTATTGTATGCAATTATTATAACAATTTGTTTTGTTTTTTTTTTTTTTGTTTTTTTTTGTTTATTTATTTGTATAATACTTCTCAAAATTTGGTAATAAAGTACAACACAGTGATGGAAATAAAGATATATATGGAAAAAAAAATAGAAAAATAGAAAAGTAAATGAAACAGATTAGGTATTCAAGTATCTAATTGCACACTTAAATCTTAAAATATAGTGAGTTTTAACAAATATGTAAAAAAAAATGTATAAATGTTAAATAGTGTAGCTTTATCTGCACGAAGAGAGCAGAGAAAAAAGTATTGTTTTCTCCTACCCATCCATTTCCCTCTGCTTATTTGAGATCCAGATCCAGATGGAAAATCCAGATATCGCTCATTGACACTCTCCCAAGGACTTCCCAGCCACTCCCAAGCCAGAAGCAAAATAGTGCCCATGCCCAGGAAACCTTCAAAAGGGAATTACCCAAGATTCCTCCTGATCAAATGCACAAACCATCTCAAGATAGATGGTTGAGTCTAGCATAGAATAAATGTAATCCCTCGATAGTTGGAACACACTCTTTGATCCCTCTTTCTGTAAAAGTCAGACCCCCAGCCCTGTCTGTCATTCCACAGGTACTGTACTATTGTTTCATGCGTCATTGAAGAGGCCTATCAACCAAAATAGCCTCCCAATATTCAAACCTTCCAGCATCTCAGAACGAATCTCATATGTCTGTCTTCCCTCTCAGCAACCCAAAAATTCAACTGAACCTCTTTTTTATTGCTGATGTATTGCATATTTATGCGTTCAAATATATAAAGTTATTACATTTCATTCAGGATTCCTTTCTTTTACATGGTTTTTATCAGTTGCCACAATTCATAACTCTAAACAAAGCATCCTACCTTTGACCCATCAGTCAATCAATCCAGTAAACAATCCAGTCCCTCAGCACAGTAATTAATTAATCAAGCATCCAATCACAAATAGTTATGCAAAGGCTGATGATGCTCACAAATAAACATCCTCTCACTTTAAATTAACAGCTGAGAGACTGACAGAGAAAAGATGAATGATTTCTAGTTAGCAAGGGCTTGTTTTGATGACCCATGTTCAGTTAAATTATTGCAATAATGATGCCATGACAGTGATGAATCACTTCTGTTACAATTTCATTAGCTGTGTTGACACTTACCCATTCAGAATGGGCTCACGCTGATTATACCGACCTTTGACAAGATTTGCAATTGCAAAACTGAGGTTATTTTTACTATTTACATAAAATGTGGCAGTTAAAGCTAGTAGAATAGGCGATAAAAACCCAAATGACTATAAATTTGAATGGCGCAAGAGGGAAAACATAGGTTAATTGTAATTGATTTCTCTTCGTTTGTACCATTTTGATTTAATTCAGGTAAGTAAGAATAATATTTTATATATTTCAAAGTAAAAACTGTAAAGAGGTTCTTGGGGTATTTCCAAATGAAAACACTGCAGTCATGAAATTCTGAAGTTTCGTAGAAAAATTGTGGTAGAAATCTGAATTAATCAATAATCAAGTAGCAAAAATTATTACTGGCATTTAAACTGTGTTTTGTTTTCATGCAGGATGTAGGAAATGAAGTAATGGAGGCTGGCAGGTAACTATAATCAATTTTAATGTATAACACCAGAAAAATAAATCATTTGCCAGCTGAAGAAGGAAAAGATAAGAACTGTAAAAACAAAACAGAGATCACAAATGCCCATGACGTTGAACAGAAATAAAACGTTTCCATAGAAACCTGTAACATAGTTGTAGCAGTAACAAATTATATGGTCCTGATAAATACTCACTGTTTAATTATTTGTATTCCATCCTGAATATTTTCTGGCCTGATTTGCTTTGTCATCTTCTGTCAGACTTTAAGTTTACATTTGTAATTTTGATCTATTTGTAGTTTCTTTATGATTTCAAGTGTCTGAATTTTTAGTTACTTTAGAGTTATGTGCTGTCTGTTTTCAGTTTCCCTTTATTTACTCTGTACTTCTTCTCCTCTTTTATACTCTCCCACAGCTGTTTCTAATTTTAAGGAGTCATTTTTGCCTGCATAGCACATCAGTAATCAAACAACAAATTTGTGTGTGTGTGTGTGTGTGTGTGTGTGTGTGTGTGTGTGTGTGTGTGTGTGTGTGTGTATGTGTGTGTGTATGTATGTATGTATGTATGTATGTATGTATGTATGTATGTATGCATGCATGTATGTTTGTATGCATGTATGTATGTTTGTATGTGTCTATGCGTATATGCGTGGGTGTGTGCATATGTGTGTATGCATAAGTCAAAAAAGAAGTCAATCTTTAAGAGTGGCACTTTGAAAAGTTTGTATTTCATGATTACTTCATCAGCTGGGGGAGGGGGTAATCAAAGATAATTGCAACAAATCATTGTGATGCTTTAATTGTGCACCTGCATTTGT
Source organism: Poecilia latipinna (assembly GCF_001443285.1). Classification (NCBI taxonomy): domain Eukaryota; kingdom Metazoa; phylum Chordata; class Actinopteri; order Cyprinodontiformes; family Poeciliidae; genus Poecilia; species Poecilia latipinna. The sequence continues at coordinate 120,244 of NW_015113610.1, read as the reverse complement.
TAGTTAGAAGCTTCAGACATTTGCAAAATGATTTCTGAATACTAAATTTAGATGAATTTTCTATTTCAGTTTTTGTTGCTGCTGTTTGTTTACTTAACCTCCCACTCTCAGACAACCTCCCCCACCCATACTTTTTTTTTCTTTTTTGCTTATTAAAATACTGAAAGGGAGAAACATAATTATTGGGGCTATAAAACTTACTTGTAACTTACTTGTCAATTAAAGAAGTCTAGCATCGTTTTTTGTTTGTTTGTTTTGTGCTCCTCCAATGAAGCAATTTGTAGCTTCTTCATTAAACTGCCAAACTTAAAAAGTGGCTAGCTGGTAGTGTGATCAGCTGCAAACTACCGTCATATGGCAAAGGGCTTAACAACAATTCAAGGACTCAACATTAGTGAGTGTGTGTGTGTGTGTGTATATATATATATATATATATATATATATATATATATATATATATATATATATATATATATATATATAAAAAATATTCTCTCTATAGAGAGAATAT
>NW_015113610.1:107246-116568 GCF_001443285.1 Poecilia latipinna | reverse complement strand
ACACATATATATATATATATATATATATATATATATATATATATATATATATATATATATATATATATATATATATATATATATATATATATATATATAAGTTGATATGAACAATATTCTCACTGTAGAGTGAACATAGTCACTTACAACCAGTGATATGGTAAAGGACTTGGACTTTGATTCCTAATTCTTCACACAGTGCAGCTCCTTGTGAAATTTTATGAAAATTGGTGTCCCACAGAGTTTTAATTTGCATTTCTAATTGGAGGTCCTCCAGTGTAATTCAATGAAGTTGCCGTTTTGAAGGCATATATTGCATCAACAGATTAAAAGCTTTTCATTCAATGCTTGATGACTTCAGCTCTCTAAGGCAGCTCTCAGTGTAACCCAATAGCAATCACAATGAGATCATTTTTTATGTATTTACTTGTTAGGGGCAGCCAGATAATAATTTTAAACAGTTAATGAAAAAAGAAAATGAAAATGCTCTAATTTTGATAATAAATATTAAATCATCTGAAAAAACTAGTTAAGCTGTTGGTCATTTTGCCATCAGCAAGGCACTTTGCATTGTAACTTTGGTGTTACAGACAAGCATAAAGACGGCTGTTTAAATCAAACACTTCGGCTTTTTTCAAACAGTATTAAAAATTCAGAGAGAAACTTGATATGTCACTTAACAGATTTTGTGGCTCTTAATGTTGAGAGTTGGCACTTTAGAGGTTTATCAGCAACCCTGGTACTGATGTGTAAAGACAAACTAAAGTTATATTTTACTGCAGTAATAGAATCCCACAGTAAAAAAAAAAAAGAAAAAAAGAAAAACTGTCTTTAGCTCAAGTAAATAAGCTTACTGCTAACAACCCACAATAACAAATACTGATTTTTAAAAAAAATCTTCATAAGGGCACTAACGTTTACCATTTTGATAATAAATATCCAATATCAAAGTATTTTCAGTTATTTCTATCGCCGCCAGTGTTTGCAAGATCATTAAAACATAAAAAAAAGAAAAAAAAAAAGAAATCAACTAAAATATTTGTTCTAACCCAAAATATATATTGGGTTAGAACCCAATATATTTCTGCTTGAATTGTCCTTGTATTTCATGAGAGAGGATGCACTTCCAGGGAGGCTTTGGAAGGCACACAGGTAAACAAATTAGAGGTTTAGCTAATTTGCAGATGTCTTTCTCCTTCCTTCTCATTTTGTGATTTTACCTGGGGGTCAATTAGTGGTAAGGTATGTACCAACTGACATTCTTAAAGAATATGTTATGATCCATTCCATATATGTCATATTGTAGAATTTTAAAGGCAATTGGTGTAAGAATTTTCTTGTGTTGGTTTTCATCCAACACAAGAATGTTGGATGTTTTATGATCAAGCACTTGCCAAAGGTGACATTTTAAAAAGACCTTTCTTCCAGGATCACAAAGAAAGGTCTTTGAAGTTGAAGAATTGTCACAAAATATCTGATAAATAGCAAAAAAAATGTATGGAGAAGAGAAAACTGAAGGGAAAAGTAGGGTTTGAGACAGTTACCTTTAGTCGAGAGAGACAGGTCTTCATAACCTGACCTTTAAATTTCATTCTACCAATTTCTGTGTTCTGTTAAGGAAGCGTGGATCTAATTTGAACCTGGGAGCTTGGCAGTCTCTTTCTTTAATCTTCAACAGTTGATGAATTCAGAGGAAAGGGCTATGAAAGAAGTATGAATGGACAAAAACATGGAGTAAATGAAAGAGAAGAAGACAAAAAAAAAACAAAGGAGAGTGTGGAATGCCTGAAATTATTGTTTTCAGACTGCTTTTAATTACAGTGCAGACAAATTATAGACAACAGGCCGACATCATGTAGGTTTTCTTTCTAAGCCAAAATATGTGCAATGGCTTGTTTAGAAAAGAAAATAGCTCTAAAAAGCTGTTATTTCTCACAATAAAGTTTGTTGAATTCTTTGCGCAGCACTTCCCCACAAAATCTGAAATCATATGTTAAGAGAACCGTGACAGGCATTGAGAGGGAGCAGCAACCCTCTTGATTTTATCTGTATGATACCCAATGTCAAAAGTATTTAAGTGTAATATAGTGAGAGTGGAAGCAATGGTGGGAGACGAGAGGGAGAAGCATAGGGTGCAAAGCATACAAAATGCCTTTGTTGCAGAGTGTAATGCACCGCAGACAAATAGTGCTGTTTTATCGCCCAGAGGACTAGAAGCAGCTTTTAAATTCATGCTCACTCTCCAGGAGGCAGCAGTGGTAACAGCCAGTGACTGATGTGCCATAGAGACACAGAAGACTGCTGCACTGCAAAGTACATGTAGTTTAAATGCAATATGCAGTTATTTCTAGTTTTTTATTTTTTCTAATTTGAAAAAAAAAAAAATACTAGAATGGGAGTTTTTTGTCATTGGCTTACTCCTGCTCTTTACTTGAAACTGCACATACAAAACAAGTAGTTTTACTAGTATGAAACTACAAAGACTGGAGAGGTTGTAAAGTACACAGTTTACATTTTAGATAAAAATGTAACTGAAGTTTGTCGCTCAGGCTCTGATCCCATCACTGCCTTTGAACAGGTGTTCTCGACACGATGTTGAATTGATGAGTGAATTTCTTCCCCAGAGCCAACAGGTGGAGGCTGGGATGGAGGAGAGGGCTGAAAAAGGCAGACAGCATGCAGTGCAGAGTGGGCAGCACCAGCAGTGGTGACACAGATATGACAGAAGGAGAGATAGGAATCCTGCAGATTAAATAAACCGCCCTGATGGAAAGTGCTCCTTTGATATATAGCATGTTGAGAGTAAGGCAGATTGCATGTGCAGCTTGAGTTTATTGCTTGAACCATCTCAGAGGTGTCACTCAGTTTGATGAAGGCTTGTACCCAAATATGTGCACTTGCAAATAATGCATCATGAACATGTGGTGTTCAGAATTCCTTCTCAAGGACATTCCACATGTTACCCTGAGAGGCCAAGTTTCAATCATCAAACTTGTCAGCTAACCAATCCTGAAACAGGCCTCAGTGTGAATCACCTTTCAACACGAAACTCATGTTGTGCTAATATAAACTTGTAATTTGTGTACATGTATGCTGATGAAGACAGGCTGTGGAACAGCAAATGAGTTTGTATTGAAGGAGACAAAATATTATTACAGTGAACATGCAATGTAAAGGTAATTAAAATATGTAATGCAACTCAAAACAACAAGGAGGATATCACTTCACCTTTGTCATTGTCACAGTGTGAAAGAACCCCTTGTGACAAATCCACAAAGATTGGTGTCAACTTAAATGTGTATGTCTTAAACCTGAAATTATGTGTGAATTATGTATTGCTTAAACATGGCTATCTTTGTAATATTCAAGACCAGAGCTGTTTATTTCACACAGCTTTTTACCCCTAAATTAAACGGATGCATCATTCCAATATCTTTAACATCTGCAAGATAATTTACTGAAACTCCATTCCCACATGATTCGCCCAGGAAGACCCTGTCCCTGCATCATGATGAATGCTAGAACCTAAAAGTTTCTCATATTTAGAATATCAAAGAAAAAAAAAAAAACTTTTCTTATGTTTTATTGAGTTAACATAAGCTGTGTTGGTGGCGAAGAAGAGCAAAACTGAGACCTGATGCATATAGGTGCAAACTATCCAAATTCCCTTGGCACAATGAATTCTTGGGAATAGAGAAGATTACACAACTTTTTTTAAGTAACACTCAAACATGCCACTAGAGATCATTAAAGTGATTGTGATGTTTACTTTACTGAGGTTGTTGTTCAGCTAATTCAAATTTAGAGAAAGATTAGTAAATGTATAATAAATATCCAAAATAAACTGCTTAACTAAACAGTTTTTATCAGTTTTAAAGGTGTATTTATGAAGCATCGATAAAAAGTTTTCCACTTTAGGGATGCTCACTTGGTAGAGTGTAAACAACATGTGCGGGCTGTAGTGGCTGTTCTAGGTTCAACTCCTGATCTTGGGCCATTTGCTGCCCGTTTTCCCTACTGTCTCCTCCTCATTTCCTGCTTATGTACTATTCAATAAAGGCTGCTAGAACCTAAAAAAGGCTTTACATTTCAGTAGATTGACTTTTGAAGTCTTTGGAACCTTTCAGGCATTTATTTACTTCTGTTTAGAATGTTTTTGGATCAGCTGGACCACGACAATTTCATTCACTCATTATGTCATTTTAGAGAATTTCTTTTGGTTTTAGGCTGATGTGAGGTCTTATGTTAAGACCACACACACTTCTGGAAATGGCAAAATTTCCACAAGCATTTTATTCAAGTGGTTGGTAGAAGGCTTTGTGAACAATGAATCAGGTCAAAATCTATAGATCTATCTATCTTTAAATGGCATTGGTAACAACAAGTTGTGGAGAACTTTGTTTAGCTTTTTTTATTATTATTATTATTTTATGTGCAATCAGTTTTCATGTCGGCAAAATGATTTCAGCTCCAACACAGAATTTAATCCTTGCAGCTCTGATTTATAAAACAAGATGAAGAAACATGGTAGACATCTGCCCTTTTCTCATTTTCGTTTTGCTTCAAATCGGTTTTCTCATCTTTGATGTTCTCCTCCCTCTCTTGCTCAATACCTCCCACTCAGTCACAATTGACATGTCTATCAACATGGCAAGGATGTGACAGACAGTTCCCTAAGGTGCATCCCACCATTCTCCTTTTACACACACACACCACTCGGCACATCCCTATCCAATTTCTCCCTCTCTTCATCTCTTTTCCTCTTCTATTGATGTCTGATTCGGAGACACAGACCAATATGATGGGCAGTGGGAGGTCAGGCAGGGAAAGAAGTAGGCTAATACGTTTACAATGTTGAAATTGTCTTGTACTTAGCTCCAAGACATATTCAAAGAGTATATGTAAAAAGGTGAAGTTAAAGAACATTAAACCTTTTCCACAAAATATGTCAAAGGAGGTTTCCCACAAAGGACATTTTCAAGAAAGGCATGTCTTTTTAATCTATCATAGAGTTCAATAATCTGAACGTCTGTAGGTGAACAAAGGCTATCCTAAAAAAACGAGACAGTCTCTCAACAAAGGTAAAAAGCTTCAGTCTGAAAATCATATTTGCTACTTCTTTTCATTATCACTGTGTCTATGAAAAGTATTTACCTTCGTAAATGTCGTACCCTATTTGTGACTTTTACAAATCAATCACGGTCAACATATTTCAGCTTTTCTGAAAACAAAAAAATGACAAATGTTAAGAAACCCTTTAATGTCAAAGTGAAATCTTTGATTAATGAATCATTTATCTCGTTTATCAATGTTTCTGTAGATGTTGATGCTCCTTGACTCCTTGAATAGTGTTTGTCTGTGACCGATACTTCATTTTATCTTGACAATAAGGATGTCACTTGAAAGTAGCTTCATGCATGTTTGTTGGGTTCCATAATATTAGAGAAGAAGTGTACTTTTGGTCTGATGCATGTTGTTGTCTTCCCTTTTTTGTGTGTCTGGAAGTTTCTGTAGGGTACAGGGAGGATTACAGAAGCATAGGATTGTCTGATTGTTGTAAGGCAGAAAATCGTTAAGTATCCCACATAGGTGCAGTGAAAAGCAGACAGACAACAGCGATAAAGAGAGACAGATCCCCTTGAGGGTGGGTCAAGTTAAAACGCTAAAGAAGGACAGAGAGCCTGGACTGAAGCCACATCTGAAGCCTCTAACCTCTCTCCAAGCCTTTTTGTTTTGCTTGCAAACACTGCTGACCTTACAACACTCAGTGGACATCTACTTTGCCACTGGGCCCACTCCAGACATGTTTTGACTGCCCCTGTCACAAAAGACATGCTGTCAAATAGGAGGATTAAAGTGCAAAGGATATTCTTGGAAGAAGTGTTAAAGCTCAGCGAGTTAAGCATGCTGATGACACTGCCAGGGTTAGAAGTTCACTTCCCTCTTGAGATATCTTAGCTGAAAACAGATACATGCAGGTACTTTACTTTATTTTGTAAAATGTTTTTTAGGAGGTGTGGAAAAGTCATCCTTGAAATAAGGGACCACTTTAGATGAGAGAAACTACTCATGTTTAGATTTTTATTTTAAATATTTCTTCATAGTCTCACGATGCCAAGTGTTTTGGTGTACTTCCATTAAATACATCTCACAAAAGTTATCTTTCTGTTACACCGATCTTGTTAAATCTCAGTAAAATCTGCTCGTCTTTGAAAGCAGTCAGCCTGCAGTGGCATCTTAAACTACTCATACAGAAGCTATTCATATTCTGGTATTAACTCCATGCAGGCGTATTGACAGACCAGGATAGCTTGAGGCACCAACAGCGGAAGATTAGCTCTTTGCTTCGACAGTTTCCTCAGTGCAGTTGCCAAAATGATTACTGTTAGAGAGAAAAAAAAAATGCTGATTTTAAGTACCTTCTTCTGAGAGGCTTTTCACCATGTAAAGCAAACATGACATCACTGGCCTCTGCTTTGTTAAATACGATGTTAGCAAAGAATCTGGTGAGAATTAATAGGAGGCAATCGACTTATTACTTAGGTTTGTGGTTTGGAAACCAGCTCTATAAAACAATGCATTTACACCCATCTAATTCACATCTGTTGTTCTTTCTTGAGCACAAAATAGAGTTTACATGCGAAATTTTAGCATTTCATTTTGTGTGGGCCAAGATACAATTCTTAAAAAAAAAAAAAAAAAAAAAAAACTAACAACATTTATAGATTTTTTGTATTTTTTATTCACATGATGTTTTATTTTTCATAACATTTTTCTTTGTTACTGTTTTTGGACAGTCTCCGTGTTCTCACTCAAAATGTCTTTCCATCTGGTCCTTTGTCTGCCCTCATGTCACTAAACAAACAACAGATCTTTAAAACAATATGGGAGCTGTAATCAAAGCCTGAGGTTGGCCCCACTTACACATGATTAATTAATTAGACAAGCATGCCAGATGTGATTAGGTCAACTGTGACTGCTGGGTAACATGTAAATGAGTGTCTGGATTGGCCAAACACCTCACCTGTCTCATAGTTGGCAGGTGTTAGAGAACTTTGGAGGGGCACTTGTTCATGGTAAACATTGACAACACATCACGTCACTGCCACGGTCCCCTTGTAAATATTACATGGTCCACAACTGGACATCTGATATTTGTAAGATATATTGTCCCTCACTGCTGAGGGGCATTTTCCAGATGCCAAGTATATTTCATTTGAACAGATGGAAATTGCAAAAGAAACAGAGCCTGTGAAGGAGGGGAAACAGAAGGAAAGAGGCAGGAAGAGAGAAAATGAAGGAAGGAGGTGGATTTGAATTTGCATTTGTTTGTTTTTATCTCTGCACAGACAGATCAGAGTGTTTTTTTTTTGTTTTTTGTTTTTTTTGAAACCCCAATGAGTGGTGGTAAACCCAGAGTCCTAATCTGGTTTACTAATGGCAGCAGAACATTTGTCGTCTTGCTTGCTTGTGGGTGTAAATCTGAAGAGACAGCTTCGAGATTTTCAAGTTTGAAGTTTTGGAAAAATTGAAGTTTAAAAACCTAACCTCTTCTTTTTCTGTCTCTTTATTGCTCTGTCGATACCAGCTTTAGCTAAAAATTCCCTGCACCTTTTTCATTGGAAACCATTAAAATCTCGTGTGATTATTATTTATGTGAGCATATTTATTGGATATAAAAAGTCGACACACATTTCTCTTTGCCTTTAGCGTTATGAGACTGACAGGCCCAACACTGACTTGTATTTGTAGCTCTTCATAATTTTCCCAGCCTTGACTAGACCCATCTCCAATTTCAAAAAAATTAAAAAATTAAAAAATCTACCACAGGTTTTCTACAAGTGAAATGCAAACAAGATGTTATTTCACCAGCACTTGGAGCAAATCTTAAAGTCACGATGAAGAACGAAATAGTACTTTAAAACAAGTAAACTGAAACATGAAGGGCAAATACCAGAACAATGAGCTGGAGCAGTGCTGATATGAGCTTAAAAGCTACAATTTGTTTTCTATAGCTGAAGTAATGTTCTTCTAACATTCTTCAAGGGTAGACAAATATTGATCATAAAAGAGGCTGATCCTGCAGAAGGGTAGAATGGAGTTAAGTGGCTCACCTCATGCCAAAGATTTGCCTCATTGAAGAGTTTATGCTGGGAAAAAAATAACTCTCTGCTCTGTTGTGTTGCAAATAAGCTTGTTTCCTTTTACATTTAAATATAGCTTTTTGTAGCTGTTTGGACATAATTAACAATTTCAACAGTTTCAATTAACTGAATTGTGCAGGCCAGACTGGAAAACAGACAGAGCTTTTGGCTTCTTTTTTTTTTTTTTTTCACAACATCCTTGAATATTTCAGTTCTCAGAACTGGAGAAATCTAAGAGGAAGTCCTCAAAAGGCAGGCAAGAAGTGGGATTTTTAAAGAACAATACAATTTCTTAAAATCTTAAGATGGTGCTCAAGACTGAAAGCAACCAATTCACCTAAACTCCTTCAAAGGGTGGATGGATCCCAGAGAGCAAGCAAAATTTACACTGTCTGACCATCAGTTTGCAAGAAGTAAAATATTTCTCCATCCTTATTCAAAAATACACAGATCAGATGTGCCCTTTTGTTTGCTGACTTCCTTTTTGCTCATGACTGATATTGCCTCATATCAAATAAAAATAAAAACATGGGAGGCTTCAGAGGGTTTTAGAACACAAGGCAAGGCCGATGACAACGTTATATTGACAAACCTACAGACTGACTCAAGCCAATAACCTGAAGCTTATAATCAGTTTTCATTAGAAGCCACAGTGCTATTCAGCACAGCCTGTAGAGCTAAAGTCTAACATGGGATATTAGTAAGAACGTGAATCTCAGAGGACCCAATTTAAACTACATGCAGGTGAGAGATTGTCGCTGGGTGTTGTTCTCATTTCTCTGCCTCTAACAGACTTATTTAGGAATATTTCAGCCAGAATTTAAAGCTACCAGATAAAAGCAATGAGTTGAGATCATTTGAGGTGTTAAAGCATAAAACAAGTTCCAACTTGCATTGTCTGCCACCTTGCATTGTCTTGGTTTTCACAAAGAAGATGATTCACTGTAAATCCCCACCTGTGAAGGTGAACATTTCTTATGAATGCTGCATTGCGTTTGAAGGGTTGTGGTGGTGCAGTTCTGACAATGACTTTACTGTTAACACAACATTGTTTTTGAAATTCAGGTTTATCCATAATTTTAGTTCTAAAAGGTCTAGCAAACTCCCCCCCCACCCCCCCCCCCCCCCCACACCCGCCACCCTTGCACACTTTACCCATTCTTCAACTTCTCTTTTCC
>NW_015113610.1:88337-104215 GCF_001443285.1 Poecilia latipinna | reverse complement strand
ATTATTCCTGCAAATTTTGATACTAAAATGAATGCTAACTCCCCCCCCCCCCCCCCCCCGCCTTTCTCTCATTTGAATTCCTGAAGTAAACATTTTACCAGTGGACAAAAAGAAAAAAAAAATAAATAAAAAATCACTGTTTAGACCGGCTCCAGCAGGCACGTCAGATGGAAAATTTTTATTTATTTGTCTTTTCAACCATTACAACAGCAACTTTTGTGTGAACCACTTTAAACCAAAAGAAGTATTTGGGGATGAAAGAACACATGTAAAACTGGTTGGGTCTATCAGCAGCCAACACATTCCAGTGATATAATATTGGAGTTTAAACCATGTTTTCTTTGAAGAGTAAAGTATCAGCCATAACTCTTCTTATCCCATACCACCAGTGATTTCATCTACTTGATGAAATCACTGGATTTTTCCAAAACCTTAAGTATAAAACGATTGATTGTTTTTCCCTTATTCATCAAATAAAAATGTTTTGTGCTTTTTTAATTTATGCGGAATGCTGTTTTTAGAGGATGCTGTAAACGCTGACGGTGACAGCACTGGCAGTTGAGATGGGAATGCTGTAGAACAGCTTCACGGGTTTGTGAATCCTGAGCAGGCTTATTGTCACTGTTGTTGCCCCTTTTACTGATGCCGAAAAACCAGCCATGCTTGTGGGCAAAAATCTTTTTTTCTAAAGGGCATATAAACAACAGAGCAGGCAGTAGATAGTAGTGTTTAAAAAACAAAACAGTAGTAGGAATATGAAATACAACACTGACTGCAGAGCAGATCTTGTTGCCAGAATCAGAAATCCTCATCAGAAGTGTGTCAGCAAATTATCTTCAGTAGGGAAATAATCAACAGTTGTGAAGCTTTGAATTGAAGATTTCTCAGACTTGATAGTTGGTTGAGGTTTGAACTTTTACGGAAACTATTTCATATATTCAACGAAAGCTAAAGAGTAAGCTTAAAGAATGTGAGGAAGTGTGTCAAAAATTGATTAATTTCATATGCCACAACACACCACTGTACATCATTGTTTTTGGAGGGAAACTGTAGTAGCAAATACACACGCACACATATTTATCGTGATGTTTACGTATTATATGGAATATGTAAATGCACTTTGCCCAATTGGGTAAAGCTCATCTACCCATGTACTTATTTTTAATTGTAAAAATAATTTCTTCTTGAAATTAGATCAACAAGTCCTGAAACAAAGTCAGTCCTCTTCTGTCATGCAAAGAAGCCTTTCTGCTGCTTGATAAACACACATTAAGTGGAAGATATTCATTGCACCCAGGGAGCTGCTAGCAGTCGGGTGCGCAGAGGCGATAAGCCCTGAACTGTCTGTGGTTTCTTACCCCACACCTCATTTTTTTTTTCTCTTCTCAGGGGTGCCGTCTGGAGGCAGGCCACAGCTACGAGGCCCAATGGAGACATGAATAAGTGCGATGAATACCTAAATATCTAGAGAGAACAGCCTGACAAAAGCCAACATAGTCAGTCCTGGATTGCCAACAGAGGAGATGAAGGGGTTTGGGGAGATCCCTATCAATGTACCACATGTAGAAAGATGGACTGGGAGGAGACATGCAACTGTGTATCATGCCACAGTGGACGCTTAGATTGAAGAGTAACCTGTTGCATAGAAACCAGAGAAAAATTCATTACTTGCTGCTTAGTCATGCTGCATTTACAAGAGCAGTTCCATGTGACCACTGATCCAGAGAAAAATAAAAACATGCCAAAAAGGCAACATGACAGACGTTAGTATTGCAGCCACCATGACTTCCACCCCTTTTCTCTGGGACTAAACATGTTGCTTTGAGATCTGACAGTGCTGGTGCCTAACATTCAAAAGCAGCTCTGTGAAAAGTCCAAGTAAATATGCTTGAGGCTGTGATGCAAAGCCAGTTTGTCTGCTGCAAAACAACTCCTAGAGCTCATCTGATGATGCTGAATGAACATGAAGAGCCAAACTGCTTTGCAGAAACTGAAAATGTTTCCCAAAGTTATCTAAGTCTTAAACACATTTTCTTGCAACTTGTATTTATTAATATGAAGAAGGTTTGTGTAGTGTTTCTTGTTGCTGTCGCTATTGAATTACTGCTAATTGGGGTTAGAAATACAAGTGCAGAATAAAATGAAGAAAATATTATGCTCAAATAGACAAATTTATTCTTTTGTATTATTTTTGAAAATCAGATGTTAACATTATTCATAGAAAGGTACAGGAGATTGTGTATTTCTCATTTTCACAATTTTGAGTTTCCAATTAACCAAACATGCGTGTGTGTTTGGACTGTGAAGAAACAGTAGCAGCCAACAAATGCATGAGGAGAACATGTGAAGCAAAAAGCCCCAGCTGAAAGATGAACTGTGGGTCTCTATTGGGAACTCGAACTGGTTTGGGGCCCAGTTCCACTTCTTGAATGCTTTTCCCACTTCAGTAAATACATCGTACTTGTCATCTGCTGAGGTACCAAAGTCTACAGTATACACGCCTGTGCAAAGTGGCTTAGCAGTCAGTGTTGCCTAGCAACAATAACTGGCTGATTGATTGATTGATTGATTCATGTTTTTCTTAGGATGTGCTGTGGTTGTTTGCTTCATTGACATGTTTCGTAGATTTGTTTACATGACTGAGGATACGCATGTTTGAAGCACCCTCAGCCAGGCTTAAGTCACTTAAATCCATACCTTTGCCTGTATATGACCACATATGTCAGTATGTGAAGATTTTTTAGATACCTGAAGGAAAAATGGATTTATTTAAAAAACACAATGTCCTAGCCAGCATTTAGTGCTTTACGGCTATAAATGAAAGATTTATAGTGATCATAATATCACTTCTGTACCTCAGGGTCTGAAATAGGCTGGCATTTAAATTGGGGATGAGCAGTGCACACTGTTCTTACTGACTCTGCTCTCCCTCAAGCTCATATACATCCATCTGTCAAAGCAAAGCAACAGCAACTATCAGCCCCTCCCCCCACCATGATTAAAGTGCTTTCATTTCAAAAGCTACCCAATAAATGAGATTAAAATATTTCATGAAAGCATGTAGTCATGCAGTTGTAAGTGAGAGTTATTTTTACAGACGAGGGGAAGGTGAGAGGAGGTGTATGACAACTATGGCTTGAGGTACCAAGCGCTTTTCCTAATTAATGTCAACTTGACAAAACCACACACACTGCGCTGGCGAAGAGGGCCACTGTTTGGACCAGATGTCTGTTTATCCACAGTCTACAGTGCTGTGCTTGTTGAATTTGTTTAGCTTTACTAGTCTCTTTCAGAAGCTAGTAAAGCTATGGTATATTTTCTCATTGACTGGAGTGTCATGATCTTTGAAGACCAAAAAAAGATTTCATTCTGGAATGAAAGAGTCAGGTGTCAAGAAAAAAAATGGGAGGAACACTGAATTAACACATCAGCTTCAGGTTTATCTTTATGGTTTTGAGTTGGTTTTGTCTGTTCATTTTTTATTGTTTATTTTTTTGTGTACCTCCAAACTATTTCTGCCTGGTGGTTTGAATACTGGTCAAATGGTTTACAACAAATTTACAACAGTTCTAATTTTTGATTTAATTGACCTTTTGCTTTTGTTTTGACTTTTATTTTTGTAATTGGATATACATAACGTGTTTTGATCACTGAGCTACAGTTTTCTGATATCCAAATGAAAATATATATTAATTCAGTATGAGTTTACCGGCTACCTTTTCATGTGCGGTTCCTTTGGTGGAATTTAACCAGGAACTTTTAGTCAGAAGGGCATTGCACCACAAAATTCCTTGCTAAAGATTCAAGCCTTTATGATCACTACTTGTGATGTGTTGGCTAAACAAAGTAGAGTTTTTGCACTCTGTGATTTTCATTTATTTGTTTCCTCCCAAAAAGCAGACACTGATGTTATGACTCTGTTGGATACTGACGTGAGACATCTTGAAATAAATGTTTAATTTTTTGTATGCTGAAATAGCTGACAAAGAGTTAACTATTGACAAGTAGGCATTCGGTGTTTGGCCAGCAGATACTAATAGACCCATTTCTTGGAGCTTCATTAACTTTTTATAAGAATCTTACATTGTGAAGAGAACCTATATGATGAAAATATTTATTTACTTCTCAATATTTATGCATCTATTAAATTTTTATGAGATGTGGATGATGTGTTTCTGTCTTCAGAACTATTCGTCAGAATATCGAGGTCACCCCACCCCAGGGAGTATTTGATGAACTCTTTTAAATATATTCTTCTCAGGTGAGACATAACCACTAGATTTTCAGCCATGTGCCAAATCTGGCGTGCTAATGTAGGTCATCATTATTTCATGGCACCATGCCTTTTTATCATTCGAGATATACAGTTAATTTGAGGTATGCTCTCTTACCCATAAAATATGCATTATATTCTGTAACCCTATTTTGAAGAAATAGTTGAGAAATATGTTGTAAAAATCAAGGCAGAAAAATATTAACTGGAAACTGTGATACCACATTTGTCTCACTGTAATGCCCTCAAAAGACCTTTGTTTAGACCAGAGGTTCCCAAACTGTGGGGCACGCCCCCTAGGAGGGGCGCCGTGCCATTGCAGGGGGGACGCGGGAAGCCATCTGGATGAAAACAATAGGAAAAAAAACAAAACATGAACGCTGTATGTGCTGGGTTTTTACCTTAGAATGGCCAACACCCTGTTATTCCTTTGTCAATTTGATACAGTAGTGGCTTCCAGACTTCCCATATCTGTGTCCTCTGTCACTTTTATCAGCAGTTAAAACTGTTTAATCCGTTGTTAACATGTGGTAACCTGTTTTTCCGAGCCGCCTTTAAATGCAATATGAGCGCTACGACGCTCGTGCTGGGTTTACACCTGTGCGAAGGAGACCCGGTGCTGCTGTGCAGAGCTACGCAGGTTTGTGTTAGAATCACGGCAGCAAACCAGCAAAACGTAAAGAACTTTTCACAGTTTTCCCCCCAAACTAACCAACTGAGTTGAGTAAAGCTGTTGGATGCAGGTAATGTTAGCTAAAAGATGACTAGCTATCAATACAGCACCTTAAGCTTAACAAGTAGCCTGTACGCTACCGATGTTGTTGTCTATGTCCAGCTACGTACATTCATTTTGCCCCCAAAAAAGTTGATTTCCCCACCCTGTTCTTAGAGACAGGGAGTCTCTAAGAATCCTCTTCCCCACCACACACACATCGTTCAACCAGACAGCTATTTGATTTGTAATCCATAGGGGAAGAGGAGAGGGGGGACGGGGGGGCGGAAAATGTTTGGAAACCACTGGGGGGGGGCCCAGGAGAAAAAGTTTGGGAACCACTGCTTAGACCAAAATCCTAAAGAATGTACCTAAGCAATAAAGTAATAGATCCAGATTTTATTTCACTTATTTGGAATGACATCATAGCATGATTACCTTCAAAACTAAGTAGAAAAATCACCACCACAAGCGTGGACTAACATTTAAACATTTCATCGTGAATAAGACATCTTTTGTTGTCCATCATTTAAATGCACTGTCTTTTTGTTTTGGATAATGTACTAAAATGTCTCCAAACAAGGTTCGTATTGTGTTACAAATGCCAGATTATGGATTTTTATAGAGGCTGTATTGTTGTGGAGAAAGGAGCAAATCCCCTATTCCCGCTTTTGATAGACTGACATTAGAGAATATTACATGGTGCTAAGCTGTGCATATACCCCTGTGCAGACATAAAAAAGTCTAGGAACTTGTCCAATATTTCAGCTAGCAAGCCTAAGGCATAACCTGGCTGCAGAACGTACCTGGGGTGCAACCACAACCCACAATCCGCACAGCTCGTACAAAAGCTTCTGCATCACATGTTTCCAAAACAATGTAGGTTTTTTGTTGCTGTCAACTGCTGGGATTTGCCTTCTGATTCTGGTTCAACTGGCAGTGCACATAATGGAGAGGAAACATACAGACAAGCCCAAAGAATTGCTGACAGCCTCTTGGACCTGAAATAAACTGCTTTGTCCCCTTGAATTTATGCTCACCGGCAGTGACGAGGGTATCAGTCCAACTCGTGTTTTTTTTTTTTTTTTTTTTTTTTTTTTTTTTAATGTGGAAAAGTTTTCAAAAGGTTTAGTAGCGGGGCTGAAAAAAAAAAAAAAAAAAAAAAAGAATAAGGAAGGTGTTCTTAGCTGCTCCAAGAATAGTGATGACCATATCTTTAATAATGCATTGTGGATGTTGGACTGCATGGAAAATGCATGCAGATGTGTGCATTATGTGAATGACTGAGTGCAAAACATCATTTAAAAGGTTGCTTTGAGTCTAGACGGATCCTAGCAGTGGTGAGTTAAATTGTATGGAAAATATTGATGAGGTTTGCCCAGAGGAACAGTAGTCGTGTCATGTTGCAATCAATAATTTAAGCATTCTTTATTATTTTATTTTCTTCCTCTCTAACTCTGTTAGTCTGGTCGTTGCCTTCCTGTACAATTCTGCTCGAAAAAAATGTTTTTGCTTCCAGCACAGTCTCTCTCCCCTTAACTCCAATTCTCTCTGCTCGACCTTTGACTGGGCCAATCAGCGAACAGAAGAAGTTGTGAAGGATGACGTTGATTTTCTGCTCTTTTAGAATTGCAGTCTACTTGAAGTTTTAGCAATGACAACGGAGGAAGTGAAGGAAGCCATTCAGTTGGTGTTGGCCACGCTTCCAAATATTGAATTAACAGCAACAGCCGCCTCATTCGACTCCGCACTTCTCTCATCGCAGTTGAGGACGGTTGTTTACAGCGCTGGCAATTTCTGGTAAGCTTGTTAGCATCAAATTGGTGGACTACATAGATCACAGACAATGTTAGCGATTGGGTAAAATTAAAACCTCAACGTAGTCCACGCCTCCAGGAAGCAATTGTTTCTCAACAGCCAAGAGCCCAGACCCTTTGTACGAAGCAAAGTGTAGCACTAGGGGCCCGTTTTTTTTACCAGGCTACTCTATATAGATCTGTAGACTCTTTCAGACATTTAATCATTTCACTAAAAAAACTGAAAAAATGAAAGAGCCACGCAAACATAATTTTGAGGAAGAATTCGATTCCAAGTTAATAGATACAATATTATCTTTAAAAAGTAAAATACAAAAATGAATAACATAAACAAATGAGTATGTTTTTACCCTTTAGATTTCCAGATACTTCCCTATGGATGGTTAAATGCTTCGGTTTTTTTGTTGTCTGATATGTAAAAGGAGTGGTAAATAAAATTTCCATTAGAGTGGACACAGGAGACCAAAAACTGTGGTTAAAAAAGGAGCAGAAGTACATCTTAGATATTTGAAAAACATCTGCGAAGGTTTAACCCGTGAACAAGAACAAATTCCCTTCTGCACAGTCCTCCTGTTTTATCCTTATAGCTGGCATTAACGGCTAATTGCAAGTTGATCCTACACTTCCTTGATAATGGAGGCAAATTAGCCTCTACTAACTAATCAAAGATGAAGTCCTTACAGGCCTTTAGTGTTAATTTCACAAAATAAATAAATAAAGCAACCTTTGGGACTTGTATCTTTTAATATTTTTTATCAACTGTTTGTGTTATTTGCTGCTTGCTGTTCAGTTCAGGATGTTCTAATTTCAGAATGTGAAAACTGACCTAAACAACAAAAGGTGTTCCCTTCAGGACGTCTGGGTTTTACAATGAGAATTAGCTGTACTAACAGACCACAAAATGGTAATGATCTATTTTGTTGATCAGCTCATTTAAATGTTTAGATGTATTTAGATGTTTTTAAAAAAAAAATAAAAAATACATAGTGAGATATATTAAAATGTGTCATGTAGCATTATAAACAATGGAAAAAAACTATAAGGAGTGTATGTATTTTGTAATACTATATCAATATTGTTGCTAATTTTTTTAAGTTTAATAAACAACCATACTTTGGGAAATAAAAAATGTATTGGAATGAAAAGATACTGCTGTTTCAAGTCTTCAGGTATTGGTGATCAGAGGATTATCATGTAGCATGTCATTATTATTATTCTGCCTTTTGTACTGTCTGTTGTTTGTCTAGCAGTCACCGACAGCACATCACAACATTCTGTCAGTGAGCCGAGATTTCAAAGAACTCTTAATGATCCACATAATACAAGACTGCAGTTATGAATGACATCTAGTCTCCTTCAGATATCCACGTGCAGAAGCACATCAAAAAATCCCATCTACAAGCTCTCTGAAATCCTTTAGCTCACAAATATAATATAGGAAACAAACTTAGCGTAGACATAGAGATGATGACAAAACATGAGACACACAGTTGGGATTAGGTGATTGGTCAGGAATGGTGAGGTTAGATTAGAGTTAGTGCTTCCATTCCATTCATTATTTCATAAGAATGTTGTTGAAATATACACAACGTGATCAGGTATGGGTTGGAAGATCAGGCAGTCAATCTCCCTTTCTAAGCTTGCCCATAGGCCCATTATTGAACAATATACAGTGCCTGACCAAAGTAAAAATGTAAAAAAGTTGCTTATTAACATGCTTGTTTTTTTTCTGTACAGCAGATAAGGTTGTGATGTCAGCCACTTCAAGGAAGATGTTAATTTTTCTGTGAGACAAGATTAAAACCTGCTGCCAGCAAAAAGACGGTCAGTCGTCTGCTACTCTATGGCGGACCATCACAACTGTTCAGGGACGCTTCTCACACACTCCCTTCCAGCTTTTCGATACGACATGGCAAGCTTGATGACCTTGAGGTCGATGAGGGACTTGAGGTACCAGGTGACAAACTGGTTTGCCAGATTTTAAACATGCCCCCATCAAAGCTGAGCCTTGCAGACAAAGGGCAGTGATAAGCCCACACCATCAGCAGAGTGAATCACATGAACACTCACCTGAAATTAAACTTAACTACAAGCTATACAGCAGGCTCTTCCCCTCTACAGAACCCATCTAATTAATCCCCTAACAAATTTTGAGCATGTATGCCAGAATATTATGATATAACTAATAAATGGAAAGATTAACATATTAACCCTTTCATGCAGTGGTCACTACAGTGGCCAGCTATCTAAAAGCCATTTTATTGTGCTTCTTGTGGATTTTTATGTTATAAATGAATACAAACCATTGAAGTGGACACTAATGTGTCATAAAATATACTATCAACTACTGGCCATCAGCTGCAAATGCAAGAAATTAATTTTTGTTAAATCCAATATGGCCGACAGACAAAAAAAGTATGCCGACCTGGTCCCTCCTTCTACTGTAGACGACTCTTGCAGGTAAAAAATATATATATTGTGACATCAGATAACCCCTAAAGAACAATACTACTGATGTATTCTTTGTATTAGGAGAAAATTACAATTGATCACCTGAAAAGAAAAAAAGATAAAATAAAATAAAAAATGTCCTACCTTTTTTTTTTTTTTTTTTTTCCTTTTCAGAAAATCTGAAAAATTGGCAGGCATGATAGGGTTAAGAGGTAACAGCCCCGCATTGATAGGATTTTTTTTCATTGTGACTAATATGATAACAGTGTAAGATTATCCAAAGGGCCAATGATATTGTCGGTGTTTTGCAAAAATGTCTTTTACAGGAATTGACTTCATTTTGTCTTTCCAATCTACAAACTGAATGGCTGAATGACAAAAATCCTTCTTGCTTAGTCTCTAGTATTTCATCAAATTAAGTTCAATTGTACTCATTTATATAACACCAATTCACAACAAATGTCGTCTCAAGGCATTTTACAAACAAGTAACTTCAGTTCAATCACACATATTTTCCAATAAATCTTAGTTTTCAAAGTGTAACCAGTCTTATGCATCAGGGGCTACAGCGGGAGTTATAAAGACCGACAATATCAACTTACACAAAATTGTTACAACTGCAAACATAATCCAGAACCATTTAATTCAACAAAGAAGAATAAAGCAATAAAGGTTTGACTAACTGTTGTCTAATGTAAAGTTCAAATCAGCAGTAAAACAGCTTGTTCTTTTTCCTGATGTTTGTTTTAAAATGACTGGTAACTTTATCAGCGCTAACCGGTGCACCAGAAATCACTATTTGCAACCTCTTTTTAAGACTTTGCTCTGTGTTTTACTTGTTCAAAGTGGCATTTAACAATTGCATCCTGCTTAATGAAGCCTTTTATAAAAATTTGTTCTCTAAGATTAATTTAAATAAGTGGCTCTGAGAAGCAAGGTTTCTTTTTGAAAAAGAAACCCTCATCTCCACTGACAATATATTGCTTCCTATGTGGAAATGGTGGCTATTGTTCTGTGACATTTATTCTAGCTGAAGCAGTGGGTGATGACCTAACCTTGAGGCAAGAGTGTTCAGTGGCTTTCTCCTCTGACTAGGTGAGCTGTGGCAGGTTAGAGAGGCACTGAGAGTAAACAGGTCATGGCACCAAGACACTGATCTGGACTGAAACAGTGAGTGGAGACGATGAGAACGTACATGGTCCATTTGTAAATAAAGACCAAAGGGCTTGTAACATAGAAGAATAAGCCTGGGAATGGCAAACAAAGAAAAAAGAACAGTGCCAACACCTAAAGTTATTGTAGTGTGGAATGACAATGGAAGAGAGACTTTTCGTTTGTTTGTTTTGTGGACATAAGGGTTCCTTCTGATGTATTTTAAATCTTTGTATTTCATATGTTTTCACTAAAATACATTGTCATCAAGCTGCTTTATTGAGGCAATACTATAATTTATTCTACGGTGAATGATCTTTGTTTTCTTTAAAATACATTAGTTACTCAGATCACCTTACATAAAAGGTGATCTGAAGAAGAAAAAATGATCAATTCAAGAAGAAATATTATTTTAACGATTTTATTTAGTCAGGAAGGTTTTAAGTGTGGCGTGTGGTGTGACTCTTGACTGAGATTAGGCTGATAGTAAATTACAGGAATTAGTGGCAGGTGCCTTCAAATCGAGGAACCTCTACTTCCCTTAGCTGTCCACAGTTATGGGACATTTAGCAAGACACATATAGCAGCTTTCATTCATACAGGAAACTTTCCTGTTCCTGTTGACCACTATTTGGAGGCTGAAGAAATAAATATTTATTCGTGATTTTTTTTTCTAGTTATTTCAGTCTACAATTTTGTTCAATGATCAATTGGTTTAAACTTCTTTAACAAAGGTGTCAATAATTGTGGAAGGTACTGTTGAGTTGAAGTGTAGTTTTGTATTTGCATTGTAGTAGTTGCTCTCTCTATTTAAAACAGCTGATTCACAATATTAATCATAGATGTGTTAAAAGAAAGTCGGACCGGATATATTGATTTGTCATCACCAGTAGGCTAAAAAGTTTGCTGCTACGGCAGAGCTGTCATAAAGGCCTGATTCCTTGGAAATGGTCCCAACCTTTTTATTATTCAAAACACCCAAATCCGGCTGTATTGGTTAACGCGCTTGTTTGTGTCCTTGCTTGAGGTCCACATTAGTTGACTCTGCCTCAATCTGTATTAAGTTTTTGCTTATTAGACTAAACAGAAAGTAATTATTTTCAGTCATTCCATTCGCCTGGCAGCGGGAGGCAAAGCATGACGGCAGAGTAATCAGTCAACCGCAGAGGTGGCTCCAGCTACAAACCAGAGCTTGTTCCTGTCTTTGAATATAATGCACATCTCATGTGATCATTTTAAAACCACATTTGAGATATGATTAAATTTTAACAAAACCATTCTTTTGCTTTATGCACCCTCACGCTGTTTGTTCGGATCTAATTTTGTATGTAGATTCAGTAATCAACTTACACTTTGTCCTAATCTTTCTTTCTCTTCATCAGTTGTGGCCTTTGTCTTCTCTCCTCTCATCTATTTTCCTCCTACCCGCTTGCTCATTTTTTATTCCCCTATTCTCCCAAGTTCTTCCTCTCCCTGTTTCTTCTAATAGGCTAACATCTCCTCTGGCTCCATCTGCCATGAGCATGAAGGGCACAATGCCCGCTGCCCAGCCCAAACCGCAGAGCTGATACTTTGGCCACTGGACTGAACACACTGACATATGTAGGAGAATGGCATCAGCTGTAACATGCACAATTTGCCAAGTAGTTATGTCATTCCTATGCATTTACACAAATGCAGGCTGTAAGGTGGGGAATTGCAAATACTTTGAATTTTTCTGATAATCCCAAAATTAAATTTCTGTTAGTACTGGTTGTCTTCTACATGTGACATTGTTCTGTATTTTTCCATTATCTAATCTTCGACATAGGGGGCAAACACAGTTTCTGGAATAAAAGCATTATCTGGCTAAGTTTCCTAAAATCTTTTGCAATTCTCTGTTGAGTCCAAACTTGAACTTTTAGAGCACAACTTCAAAAACTAGGTCTGGCACATAGAAAAGCATTGAACATGGCCAAAAGAACTTTATACCCACTGTGAAATGTGACGGTGGCAGCAGCATCATGATCTTCTCCTAAGATGAAGAAGACTTTTAGTGGATGAAAGGTGGATGAAATCATGACCAGATTTAAATAGCGGTCTGTTTCAATCCCAAACACTTCAGATGTCTTTTGGACAGCTGAAGATAAAAAAGGGATCTTATTTTTTGGGCTAACAGTGAGTGCCAGCACACATCAGAATCAACAAGAGAATATCTTCAACACAAGAAAAATAACATTTTGGATTGGCCTGAGCAGTGTTTGGAACCAAATCTGATCAAATAAGAAAAAAATATCTTTGTGGTCACTCGAAGAAGGCTGTGGGCAACATCTTCACAATCTCATAGATTTGGAGAGTGGTTACAAGGCGGAGTAGGCAAATATTGACAAGTTCTGATGCGGGATGCTGGCGGACTCTAACCAAAGAAGATGGAATGCAGAAATCAAAATGTGCAATTGTTATTTTAAGGTTTGCACAGGTTTTTATCACACCAAAGGTAGAAAATATTTAGCAATAATTTATCATTGCTGTGTTATGTATGTCACAATAACCTGACAGTTTAACAGAGGTGTGTAGACATTTTATTTCCACTGAACACCTGATAGATCCAATGGGGAAAGTAATTTCATTTGAATAATCTGCTTCCCATGTTTAAGAGATGAGACTGCTTTTTTCCAAAAATAATACCAGCTACTCCTATCGGACACTTACTGTATTAAATTTCCATGCTGAGATTTTACACCTGTAAGAAGATATGATTTTTTTAACAGCATTTATCAGTGTAATAGGTTGATTGCTGGCATAGGCTCAACAGTGTAGCAATCATAGCTACAATGAATGCATCCCTTCAATACAACTCTTTAACATGGTGTTGACATGTAGGCCTTTTGTAACCTTTGCTTTAAAAAAACAATGTAGCGTAAGTCAGAATACAGAAAATAAATTAGCTGTTTTTATTTTACCCCAAATTTATTGGTACATATTAAAATCACAGTTGGTTAATGTGCCACTTACCATATTTCATGTGATTTTCCAGAAACTACACACCTGGCATTTGTTTACAACCAAGCCCCTGGAGCAATGTGTATCTTTTAGAACCTGTGATGGAGCCACAGCTGCTATTTCTTCTTAAGGTTGACAGTTATTTGTTGGTGACAGGCATGCAGATTCAACATGATGTTGTAAAATGGAAAAGGTGCAATACCTCAATTAAACAATTAGTTACAGTGCAGTGGATTGGGTATAAAAAACATGACAAATATTCTCAAAATTTGCCTATTTTTAGAATACATGAGACAGAAGGGGTGAAGCAAATCTTTGGTTTTCCTTTTTTTTAACCATAGACTCATTCAATATATTAGATTATTGTTAAACAGGTCAGTCATTTCATAGCTCACATCATTGAGTAGTAAGTCAGTAAAACATTTTATGTAGATTAAATACACACAAACCCTACTTTATTTAGCAATACTGTTTATAACAAATTGTTTTTATCATGTTGGCTCTAATTTAATGAACATGACATTTTGTAAAATAAATTGTTTTTTATTATCAAGTTGCTCCTAATTTATTGAACATGACATTTAGAACAAGAAATTGTTTTCATTATTATGTTGATGTCAGTGAAGTGGTGTGAGAGGAGGAGCATATGTCTCATATATTTGTAGTAATAGCAGGGGGACCTACCAAGAAAAATGGTGGGACTCCTTGGTCAGCAATTTCTGTCCGCCAGCCTGTATTCAAGATTATGATAACCAATGGACTGGCCGATGGGTGGATGTAGTTTACTATATACTTTCATCATACTGTTTTAGATTATCACTCAGTCATTCAGCACAGCATCAGGATGTAGGATTTTGCAAGCATGGCAAGCATGGATTTGTAGACTCGATAAAACCCCTCCAGCTCATCCAGTATGATTCAAAGACAGTGTTATTGAGCCAGTAAAAAAACAATACTTTATACTGTAGATTCAGCTGTTGATAATACACACTGTGATCAAAAAGACAAATATAAGGAAAAAGCAATGCAAAGCTGTTTCCTTAAGGTACTGACCTTAAGGAAACAGCTTTGATGTGAAGTGCACGATGCTACTTCACATCCTGTATGTGAAAACACATTCTTCGCATCCTCACTCTATCATCTTAGTCATCTGACCCCTTCCATGTTAGGTATGTAGCTTCCCTTTCATCAAAGCTTTCAGTGCACAGTACCGATCTCAATCAAAAGCAGTGCTTAAATAAACTGGAACGAGAATGGAAACTTTGAAGTTGAGCACCGTCTTCTCAGATATATTAATTTTATAAAACTTCAGTACAATTACCTGGAATACAAAATACAACACTAATGAGACAACTTTCTTAAAAAAAAAATAGCAAAGCAAACCAGTAGAGTTAAACTCAAAGAAATCATTTGACTCCATAACAAATGTGCTAAGTAGATAATTTATATGCATCACTATGAAGGTTCTGAACTGAACAGGTTAGTAAAGCTCAGGACTCATTTTTAGAGTTCACTTGTCAAACATAGAGGTGCAGTCAGTAAAACATGCCTGAGCAGCAGGGCTATAAACATAAACAAACACAGTAATGCTCCTTATGATGCATGCATATTTTATCTCACCACCGAAAGCTCTGTCTCTATTTCTATAACACAGTCTGTAAAACCATGGTAAATATTTTTAATACCGCAAAGTAAAACATCAGAGTAAATTTACTGCTTATTAGAAATATCCTTTTTTCCTGCAGAGCAGAGCTTTGTTGTCCATACACCACATCCACAAAGACCCCATTTCTTAGCCTTCTCAAACACAATTGTGAAATTCATACTTTAACTTATAACTGAAAAGGATTTAATGGTAGAAATATGAGCTCAGCTATTCTGTTTTACAGGATGTGTGCTGGATGGGAATGAGAGGACAGATGTAAGACCACCCTTGTCTGACTGCAAAAATCGCAGCCCAGTGCAGATTTTGAAAAAGGTAACATTTTTTAAATTCAAGAATGTACTTTTTGTGGAGAGAGAAAATCCGTGTGTGTGTGTGTGTGTGTGTGTGTGTGTGTGTGTGTTTGTACCATAACACGGTTTTTCTTTGATGTCACTTTTTTTTATCTCCATCCATCACCTACTTCAAAGCAGAGTGCTTTCCACTCTGGTTGTTGCCAATGGAAACCGTGACAAATAACGTTATACTGTCAATGACAATGAATCATTTAATAAGTTTTGATTTAACTCCATTCACTTTAGCGATCACATAACAAGAAATCTTCACTTAATTAGTCTGCAATGATTGCATGTTATTCTAATGCTGTCAGATTAAAAACAGAAATTGATTGTACTTCTGAGTAATACACTGAAACTGTATTAAAGGATTTTGTTGTCTTGTAGCCAGGTTGTAGTACTTGAGATTGGTCTTGGTCTCAAGACCGGTCTCAAGACCATTTATTGATGGTCTCGGTCTCGTCTCGGACTCGGCCACGTTTGGTCTCGGTCT
>NW_015113610.1:84371-85515 GCF_001443285.1 Poecilia latipinna | reverse complement strand
ACTGTCTCTATTCCATGGAAAGTGTTTGTGATAAAGACCCAAAATGTAGCAGACATAGCCAGGTTGTAGTACTTGAGATTGGTCTTGGTCTCAAGACCGGTCTCAAGACCATTTATTGATGGTCTCGGTCTCGTCTCGGACTCGGCCACGTTTGGTCTCGGTCTTGTCTCGGTCTCGGACGCTGAGGACTCAGCATTTTATTTCAAGACCAGTCGAGACCGCAACTGTGAAAATATCACTAAACGTACAGCATAATGTCCAGTTTATTTGTTAACATCGTTTTCAGTGGATGCAAATCCAAGCAATAACGTGTTTCTGTTACTCCTCTCTCCCCTTCCCACCTTTCACTCGCAAGCGGCGCTCTGAGACATGCACAGTGGTTTTTTCTCAGCGGCAGAAGATGTCTGTCTAACCGTCAGTAATAGAATAGCGCTGCATAAATCATAAGAAATGCGATGGCCACTGCTAACTCAGCAATGCTTCGCTTTCACAGACGGTGGGGACAACACTTTTTTCGTCACTTAGAAAAGTAGCTCAAAGAAGGTAAGCTCCGTTAACGTGATGTTAGCAAAGCTAGCTGTACAGAGACACATAAGCATTTGTGATGAAAAAAAAAAGTCACTCACTGCGGAGATGTTGACTGACTTGTCGCATATATGGGACAACGGCGCTGTGTCCAAAAGTCTGCAATATAGTGAGGTGACATTCAGAAACAGTTGATTCTTCTCGACGGCTCTTTACTTATTAGATAGGACTGGAGTGTCACTCACGGAGAGCCAGTGTTCTATCAGATAGCCATACACTGTCAGAATAGCATACATGCAGTGAGTACCATGCCTGCGCATGCGCATTAAGAAGTCCGACCGTCAGAGGAGTTGTCAGTTCACCATACCCAGCAAGTTATGACAAAAATAAGTCATTAAATTGTTTTCAATGATAACTATATAGATATACATGTGTTGCCATGGTTTCAAAATGTATTTAAAGCAGGGTCTGGCTGCAGCTGGAGTCAGCTACAACACACGCCCGTGTAAAACTCACTTAACCGCTAAGTCAGGATGCCATACAACTGTTAATAACAAAGTGTATGACGATCTACGTCATGATTCTATGTTGTTGATTAAATGAAATCTTATGGTAATGA
>NW_015113610.1:48910-81149 GCF_001443285.1 Poecilia latipinna | reverse complement strand
TCCGTTGTAGTTTCAAAGTGTATTTAAAGCAGGGTCTGGCTGCAGCTGGAGTCAGCTACAACAGCCCGAATAAAACTCATTAACTTACTTAACCACTAAGTCAGGATGCCATACAGCTGTTAATAACAAAGTGTATGACGATCTACGTCATGATTCTATGTTGCTGATTAAATGAAGTCTTATGGTGTCTGACAGATATAGCTGTGAGTTCGTGCTAAGTGTATGACAATCTGACCTGACAGAACACAGCTCTTTGTTCTTGTAATGCTCTGCGTACACTGCAGTAGCTATCATTATTTTATTTATTTATGTACATTGATTTTTTTAAAATTAACAAATAACTAAAACACAAGAACGAAAGAGCATGCAGAGCATGCACATTGCTGTTTGACTGTTTTCGTTCAAAGTGGCAGCTGTAATGTGTGCCATGGTGTCAGACTACCTGGCTTCATGTAGCAGGAGAGAGGGTGAGAACAGTCACGGTGAGCGTCTTGTGCTTGGTTACTTCTTGCTTGTTGCTCCTTGGTCAGTGTTCATAGTTGAGCGTTATTTACCATCCGGGCATTGCCTCACTTGCTATGTTTAATGGTGCAGAGAGTGGTGGTTTCTGACATGAGCAATATGGGCAAACGCCCAGGGCATTATCTTTTTAGGGATGGCAAGAGACCACCGCGGATTGTAGCACAGAAATGGAATATTTAATATTGGTAATATGTATTAAGTATTTTATATTTAGGTGTTTTTATGGGAATATGGATCTTTCAGATCAGTTTGAGAAGCAATTTTGATCACATTTTACATTTTATCGTGTCATGTAGTGCGGGCCGCTGGTCTTGGTCTTGACTCGGTCTCGACTTCCCTCTGTCTTGGTCTTGAATTGGTCTCGGGTTAGGTGGTCTTGACCACAACACTGCTTGTAGCAAACCTAGAAAGCCCAGAAAATACCAGAAAGAATCAGAGTACAATAACCGGCTCTATTTTGCATACACCAGTGTAAGCATTATACAAAAAAGTGTTGCTTTTTTTTATTTTTCAAGCATACTCAAGTGGGTCTGTTGAAATTCCATGAAGACTAAACCTGGCCCAGGGGAGAGTTAGAATAAACACTTGGGTTTTATAACCACTTTATAAAAAGAAACACAGTAGCAGCCAGAGGTAAATCAGATTATTAGGATCACTATGCAAATGTGTTCTTAAGCATGCCATTCATATCCTCTCCATCTTTCAGCAGAAGCTTGAAGAGTGAGAAGAACATTTCCTTTAGGGCAGCTGTGTTTACAACCATACCAATATTAGTGCCAGTGGAATTAGCTTCCCCAATTTTTCTTATATATTGAGGACAATATTTAAAGAATGATTGCAAAAATCATTCTACCAAACTACACCGACAAACTGTCACTTTGTGTGGCACAACTACTGTAAAACATAGTGGGATGTAGAACCGCAGGACTGTCAATAATAATAAATTGCTGCACAATTACTGTCAACAGAACCATTGATTTTAGCACGACTGTTCCATAGTTATGTTAAATTAATAAAATCATCATAGAACTGCATACTTCAGTTGCAACTAAAGATGGTTGTAGCTCTAACCTTGCATTTCTTGGGCCAAAAACACAGATCACATCATCAACTTATGTATAGAATAGTATTTTGCAGCATAAACTAATTTATTACACAAATAATGAGTGAAATATGGAGACCTTAGGAACCCTACATGTGACCTTTGTTTGGACAGATTTATAATATATCTTAACAAATTTAGCTTATAATGACTAAATATATTGCACATTGTATTTATTGTAATGAGAGCAGGAACTTCTACAAGTGGAAGAGTAGTTCATCTTGGAATATTTTGCAGGACTGGACCATACAAATCTAACTTGATATTTAATAAAAGTAACCTGGATATATAGGAAACATTTTGGCTTCAACTGCACACAGCAAAATGATTTTTCTTCAAAGGGACAAGTTCAGTAACCGCAGACTTTTCTGGTTAAATCTTTAAAGGTATAGGTCTTTGGTGTTTAAAACCTGTTGGAATTTGAGTTCAGGGCTGTAACAGAACCTATTTTTGTTATATAGGAATGAAAATATGTGCCTTTAGCTTTCTATGGAACATAGAAACACACCACCAAAAAATGTATGTATGTTCTGCCCCATAAAAGAATAGTAGAGACATATACCACATTAATTTTATTGTGTGTTATTCAACATGACTTGTGTGTCATGTTGAATAATATTGCAAAGATTCAAAGTTTGAATTGGAGTTGATTAGTAATGGAGGGAATGTATATTTAACTGAGAAAGTTACCCCCTAAAATAACAATCTCTGAGTGCAGTGTAGAGCTGTAACAAAGGAGAAGAGAACCAAATAAAGGTTGCCACCAAGATCTCTTTAATATACCTCTCCATGGCTCCTGTTACAGGTTTGGAGGAATTTTAGAGCAGACTGTGAAGTAAGGGTGCCCCAGGCGGAAGATTGATGGCACAATCATATGGCCTGTGTGGAGCCGAAAGACAATACACAATGTTTAGAAATTACAAGAGCAAGGTCATGATACACTCTAGGAACAAGGAAAAGATCAATAGATTCTGTCTTGGAATTGGCTGTAGGGACAGTAGAGGCAGGTGCAGAACATAATCATAGTAAATGGCAGTCAACACTCGGAGAAATAATTTCCAGAATATTCAAGTTTTGTAGCTGAAGGAGACCAAGCAAAAACCGAAGGGTAGGATAGCTAATTTTATTAAATTCTAATTTATGTTAGTGATTTACAGACATACGCAATTTCATTGGTAAGGTCTTAAAATTTCCATGGTCGAGAGGAAAACCAATAAGGGCAGAAGTGTTTAAAGGGGTCTTTAATGCAGATGGATTAAGGGACAGATTGGATGTTAAGTCTTGATGTACAAAGCTCCATTCTCCATTAGAAATTACAAAAAGGACAGGGGTGGGAGACCGAGAGAGAGTAACGGTGGCAAGGCATATCAAACAGGTATGTGACTCAGAAGTGTTAGATCTTACAAATGTTCTTGTAGGATTAACATTTTCTGTTTAATCATACCATCTCTCATTATTAAGACATGGAATAAAAAAGAATAACTTTCTATTCTTGCTGAGACTGGTGGCTTGCAACAAAAAAACAACAACTATGTCTATTTGCTGTGGCTCCTATATTTAAGCCACATTTATGTGGCTCCTATACCACATAAATGTTGTTCCTACCATTTATGTGGTAGGAACAACACATATTTATTCTATCAAATAAAAATTAAAAGTCTTAAGAGAAGGGGTCATTTTGACCACACATGCGCTGTTACACTTTTTTTTTTTTTGTCATTTCGGCAATTTGCCGTATGATGGATGCATGCAAATGATGACAAAAAAAATGTGGAACAGTTCACCCTTTGTAGATATTAATAATCAGTAAGGCAATCCAAAAAAGTCTTTTAACTCAGGAGTTTTCACGCAACATTGAACTTTGGAATAACATCTAAATCTGAATACAATGCTAATCTGTAAGTAACATAAAGATTTGTGGTCGCTTCAAACTTGGAGATCAAGTTTCACTCTCATGTCATGTCAGGTCCATGGTTGCAATAGACTCTCATGTTTAATTCTTATGCATGGAAATATTTCACAATATATTCCATAATATATTCTAGTCTGAGAAATGCCCAAAACCAAGGGTGCTGATAGGATGTTTTCAGTGAGGTGATGGGGGGAGGAAGGTACTTATAGTTATAAGACTGCTTGCCCTGGGGGAGCCAGTGGAAATTTACATGGGTGGCTGTTGACACCCCTAAGCCCCACTTACTATAGAGGGATCACTGATCAGGTCCAGAGTGAGCAACATTACCTGCACAGAAGGTAAAGTCAAATGGCATCCCCCAAGTTTTGCCTTTTAAAAAAATTTTCTTCTTCCCAGATGTGATGGAGATATTTCAAGATAGCACCAGGATTCATTTGACTCAAACTGTAAGAGACTTTTTGAGGAAGCACAAAGCCCTTCATGTTACAAGAAATCCCACCAGAGAATATAGACTTCAAACTTGTTTAGAATGTTTTTGCATGTGCCGAGAAAATTTTTTCTCAGTGGTCCCACTTCAGTGATGGAATTGAAGTAAAAACACATAGCAGCAGTCCATAGAAATAAACCGTGTCATATTCCCTTGGGTTTCTGATGATATGCCACAGAAAATGCATGACTTACAACACTAGGTTTTTTTCAACATAGCACTTCTTTTTTTTTTTCTTTTAAACTTGGTTGTGCTGGTTGTGAACACTCAAATAACACATCCTAGATCTGAATGAATGAAATATTCTCATTGAATACTTTGTTCTGTACAAAGTTGAATGTGCTGACAACAAAATCACACAAAAATCGTCAAATTTATTAACTAATGGAGGCCTGGATTTGGAGCCACACACAAAATTAAAGTGAAATGTTCCCTTTATTTTTTTGAGCAGTATACATATATATATATATATATATATATATATATATATATATATATATATATATAAAATAACAATAGAGACCAATTTGAAAAATATTTTGAAAAGAAAAGTACAAAAGAAAGAAAGAATAGGGAGGCCATAAAGAGCAGCAGCTGGATAATAAAGGTTGGAAGAACATGTAGATGGTGGGAAGGGCAAAGGAGGAGATTGATACTCTGGATGAGGTTTCTCACCTGCCCCCTGCCTATGCTGGTCATTTGAAGCCATACGCTTGACATGACATTGACAAGTAGATGAAGACATCATATTGGCATCCTGCCTGTGTGTCTTGTAACAGTTCTACCTCCTGTCTGTCTCCATCAATGTCTCATTTCCTCTTTCGTTCTTCAAATGCAGTTGTTTCACTGCTCACCTTTGTCTCCACAGTATTTCTCACTGCTTAGCAGCTGAAAACTGGCATTTGTATCTTTTTGTAGATCGAACACTCTCTTTCTGTGTCCATTTCACTCCCTGCCCTCCATTTATTTTTGCTTTCCTTTTCCAAAATAACTTTTTATCATTTCTGCCATTTGCCATTTCAGAAGTTATTACATAACATGTTTGCTTCTCACTACATTAAAGTTAAAAGTAAATAAATAATATAACTTAGTCTTCATGGGATGGCTGAATAAATTGCTCACTATGTCATCTTTAGCTCTAATTATGTTAGCTTAATTAGTCTTAATTAACTTCAAAATGATATCTGAATAGATGCAGAACTTTTACTAATAAATGTCAGATGCCCAAGTCCTACATGAGTTTTGTAGTTGTGTTTAAAAAAAATATAAAATGCTACATCTTAAAGTCAGATCTGTTTGCCTTGGGGCAGTTTGTCACGAGTGTTAGGCTATTAATCTTAACCCTGAGGCACAAATTGAAATAAAATATAAAACAGTTGTTTGTCAATAGCTAAATATTAAGTATTTAGATTCTTTGTTTGTTTTTGTTAACAATCTCTTATAGATTGAAGAGAGGTGTCTGTATTTATTGCATACTGTTGTGTAATCTTGCTCTTCACCTATGCCGTTGAACTCAGACCCTTTTCCTGCAAGACAACTGTGTCACCATGCATTTTTCTTCTGACTTGAAATATTTTTAACTGAAGTGGCCCAGCCAGATTCCTAACATAAAGATAGAGAATCTGTGTAGAGAGCAAAGGGTTACAAACACCTGGGAATGGCGCCATCAAGAAGAAAAGGAAACAAGGAAACAAGCAAAATGCTGCTCAGCAATAATAAGAAGGGTTTGATTGTAGTGATGCCAATAAGGATATTTTGACATGCCATTTTCTTGTGGAAACATAATATTTTTATAAAATTGATAACTGGTTTTTCCTGTTTTAAGACCAGAGATTTTAAGAAATCTAATTTGTATGCAAAAAAAAAGTGATTAAGTGAAAATAATTTAAAACAAAAATTTGCAAGGCTATGAATATTTTTGGAAAAATTGTATATGTACTATATGTATTATTTGGTAAACAATATTAAGTTGATTAAAAATATTAGCCAGCTCTCTACACGTTTTACAAAAACTTTTTCATCTCTAAGTTTGGGCTTTTTCTTTTTCTCTTCCTCCTCATCTTGCCATCCTTTCACTCTTGCCTAGCTTTCAAACAGGTCTAGTGGGAGACCAAAGTGCTCTTTGGTGGGGCCTCATTTCCATTTTGATTTCTCTTTGCCTTTGTAGTGGTTCATCATCTCCAGTCTTGGGGCCTCACCACTCTTCGACCCCTCTCTCTTGACTCCCTCTAGCTTTCATCTTTGTCCTCCTTCATCCTGTCCTCATGGCGTATTTATCTATTGGCTTGTTTGCACAGACGACCACCGACCCATTAACCACACCAAGCCACGTCTTGTCTCGCCTGTGTCAAGATTACAGAACATGACTCAGATGTCCGTGAAGGCTGATACATATTCGCTTTTCTGCCAAGCTCTATCTTATTTGCAATTTGATGCTCTGTACAGTGACGTCCCCTTCTGGGATTTTGGCGTGATACGAATATTGATTTAGGTACTTGCTTCCCATAGTGTATCTTTCAATATATGAGATGATAAGAGTGACTGATGGGAGAGGGGAAACCAGGTGACAGAGTAGAAGACCCAGGTGTAAATTCCAGATTTGATCTGTTTACCATCAGGAGATCACAAGTCATGCATTTTAAAAATTTGTCTAAACACTCCAGGTCTGTCAGACATGTAGGATGAAGAGCTGAAATTGATATGCTGAGGAAAAATGTTTTTTTTTTTTTTTTTTTTTTTTAAGAATGATTACTGACAGCAGAGGAGGAAAAGGGTAGGGTAACAACAAAACGGCAGAGAAGATGGTGAAAGATGAAAGTAGAAGTATCTACTTAAGGGAATGACGGTATCAAATAGATGGGGCTGAATAGACGTGACATGAAGCAAAGCATCCTGAGGGACCTTAGCTGCTACTCCTTGTGAAAACTACACTTCTCTCAGTGGATGTGTAGAGTTATCACACTTCAGATATCACACAAGGTGGCCAGATTGGGGTGTTGATTGGACTAGATCTCTGGATTTTGTCAGCACACTGTTCACCAACCCTTTGTAATTTAGTTCAGATGGGCTAGAGAATAAAATCATCACAGTGTGTTTAAGTCTGTTTAAGGGAGTTTTCTTAAGTAAATTGTAATATTGTAAGTAAAATCACCCTGCCCTTTCTTATAAATGAACATAAGAAGTGATACAGACTTAACACCAAGCATCAGTCCTTTTTCTTAATATCATTTTTGTTTTGATTTAAACTTTTTAGTTTTACTGGATAAATATAGAAAACTATTTAAATATAAAACTAATTTAAAATACTTTACTAAAGAAAAAAAAAGATAATTTTAAGCAGACATTGACTGAAAAGATTATTTTTGTTGCAGTAGAGCAGTCATATTTTTGCTGCCATCCATGAGGAACTCCAACAGATTGGTTGGCTCTCAATACATGCATTAGTTCCAAGGACAAGGAAAAAAATGACTGCACAAGGAATAACATAAATAGGATTCAGAACACAACGTGTACCATAAATGAATCAACAAGTGATCTTTTCACCGTCTCTTGTGCTGTTTCTAACAATTAAAAAAATACATCATGGACAATTTATTGTTGTGTATTTCATACAAAAACTGGATCAAGGATACCTTCAGGGATAAATACGTTGTTACATTGCAGCTGTCACTGAAAAGTTCTCAACAATGACCATCATTGTCTGATAAGTCATCCAAATCTTCACTATTTTTAAATTCCTTTTGACACTTATGACTGTAATGTTTTCTGCAGCTGTACTCATTAAAGATGTTTTTAAAGTTTTGAATATTCTTGTTAATCGAATATTTAATGATTAATGGCCTAAATTGGTAACCATCATTGTGTTTATTTGTGGATGCAGGGAGGCATCCATACAACAAACTCTGTGATATAAACCTTTACCTGGCAAACACCTGATTACTTTCCTTTTCAACTGGATTCAATTTTTAATGGGTAAATTGCATGTGATATTCATATTCCACCAGAATGTCCTGTACCAATTGACAAACTCGTAATAAGCCTCATCTTATCTTTCTATTTTGTTTTCTTCTGTTCTCCTCCATGTGACCACAAATCAATCTCAGGCCAGACAATGGAAGAATATCTCAATTCTCACATGCAACCTGAGGAGAGAAAGAGGAGAGAGGAGCTGTCTCCTGGGAGCAGCAATAAATGAAAATGGACAGATTCTCTCCAATGCTTTGAGCATTTTTGACATTTGTATGAAGCGTGACACATGTTTTTCCCCTAGATTACTATATGTTAAAAAAAATATACAAAGATTAAACTGGGCAGCAGCAGGAATTGCCAGACTTGTCCAGATAGAGGGAAAGATGAGTGCACCAAGGCCAGAGACATCCTGGATGCTCTTGACTGCAAAGAATCTGCAAAACTTCCTAAAGAGTGGTGATCTATTCAAAAAGACTTGAAGCTGTAATTGCTGCCAAAGCTGGATGTAAAGGGTGTATAAATGTGATTTATTGATTTTAATAAATTTGCAAAACACTGAAAAACATTTTCCACATTGTCATAATGGATTATATGTGTGGAAAATGTTGAGGAAAGAGACTGATGCTTAGCATAAAATGTGGAAATGTGAAGCTCTGTGTATACTTTCCAGATACCCTGTACATGTACACCATTCCTAATTCCCGCTTTCTTCTTTTTATTCTAATAGACTGTAGAGTTTAGGAATGTGTTTTGACGAGAAATGTGTATTTTAACTTTTAATTGTTGCAGCCCAACTTTACAGCTAAGTGGTGGAGAATACCATTGCAACAATACTAGTCAGATTTGTACATTAATTTTTGTTCAAATGTTCCAGAATATTTGTTCATGCATAGCGCTACAGGAATAAAAAAAAAAGGTTACAGGTTTGAGAAAAAATGGTACTGTTTTTATTTATTTGCTACTTGCAGCAGTTGGTATGTGTTTGAAGTAGGAATGCGTCCTCAGTACATCTTTCACCAGAAGAAGGCCGAGGGTCAATGAATCAATGCCATTGAATGGACCTGAAGCATTAGAGGAAAGAAGAGGTGAAATGGAAAGATACAGAAAGAGTAGAGGCTGGCGATATGACGATGACTGGAAGAAAAGGGCAGGAGGGTCACCATTAACCAAAAGGACAAGAAGGCCACTGAGGCATTCGATTAGCCCTGGCAGTCAATAGAGGTTCGATTGAGCGCTCTGAGGGAGTGACAGTGAGCGGTGTTTGTGGCCCTGTTGTTAGAGATGTTGGAAATTGTGTGCATGTGTGCATTTTGGATGAAGCTGATGAAAGGCAAAGATATGGAAAGCCCACTGTATGGTTGTTGTTTATAATATGATAAAAAAAAATAGAATGATTTTCCTTTTTTTAATTTTCAATGTCTGTTTTTATTTTATGTACAAAAAGACAAAATACAGCACACTCCAATTGGTAAAGATGCATTAAAAGCCCGATGCTAAATCCATCCTCATGTTAGCAGCATCACACTGATAACTTGCTTCAGTTTTAAACAATGCACTATTGGTTCTTTTGTTTTCTACCCTTTTATCATCTCTTTAATATGCCTGGTGGCAAGATAATATTGGGACTAATTCTGTTTGTCAAAATTCAAGTCCTTTAAAATGTTTTCATTATTGGTCAGACTAGAATCAAGCTTACACTGGCTTCTTGCACCCATTTCCCATCTTATGAAGATTAACACATATGTTTCTTACATAAATAGCAAACAGGACATTATGCATTATTAATAAGTACAATTAATAGGTATTGATTACCTTTGACTGTTATATACAGCTAACACCTAAAGGTATAAATTGTGTATATCAAATGTGACTTAGAATTTGACTTTGCAATTTGGCGCCTTGAAATTGGGCATCTGTCTCTTTAAGAAGCTTCTGCTATTTCCAAACACTCCACCTCCAGCACATAATTGCATTATAGCATGATGCAAATATGTTAAATCAACTTTAAAAAGTTGATTTAACATATTTCCACTCCTATAAAATGTTTCAGCTATATTTCTTTAACAAAAACTGTTATTATTATTAATTGTAGAACCCCATATTTTTTTTGTTAAATATTTTATTTCCCCATGCATTCATGGAGACTAATCAAAGGCTTTAAATGATAATTCCCATTTTTCTAGTGTGAAATTATAATTGTACAGCAGCAAATAATTTATTTATTTGGGCTTTTCTGGCATTTCTACAAGGGGTGCCAATAGATGTGGAGAAGGATATAATCTTCTATATTTCAACAGCCGATGTAAATATATAGTAAGATTAATGTTTAAACACAACTGCACACATAGTTGAACTTTTGTAATTCTGTTCCTGTTAAACTCACTTTTTTATTGAGTTGCATTTTTTTAGAATGTCTTTCTGCTTCCCAGGACCTTCTGAAACACTTACCTGGCCAAAAAAGGTGCCTGAAGCTCATTCAGCCACTGAGAATAAAGTGAATCCGAGACATCAGAGTAACAGACAGAGCTGAACAAATTGAACTTTGCCCCATTCCACTGTAAAATGGCTGGCTGAAGTCTTTATCCCACTGATAGTGTCAAACATGAGTATGGAGTGGAAAAGGTGACTTTAAGAAAGAGAGAGAAATTGGAGTTGCTGACCAAGACAGTGGAGTCATCTACCTCTCACCACTGAGTCAGAAACCTGAAATACAGAGTCAAATCGAATATCCTTAAGGACTTACAGTTCCTGAACCTGTTATTGTTCTTAAATAAGCCAAAGGGAGAACAGCTTAAAGTGCAATCCTTAGGTGAATGAATGAATTGCGTCTAGTTGAAATTTAGTCTCAAGTTGAATATATAGGTCCATAAGATTTTTTTTTTTTTTTGAAAGATTTTCTTGGCTCTAGTGGCCTTTATTTGATAGTTAATTGACAGGAAAGTGGGCAATGAGAAAAGGGGAAGACATGCAGCAAAGGTCACCAGGCTGGGAATCGAACCTGTGACAGCCGCGTCGAGGACTAAGGCCTCCATATGTGGGTTGTGCTTAACCCCTGCACCACCACAACACACCCTGGGTCCATAAGACTTAATGAAAAAAAATTGTTGGGATCTCACAACGAGTCTAATTTTATCTTATCAGAGCTACAGCCATTCATGATTACTCACCCAACAAAAAAACAACAAAACAGAATAAAAGACTCAAATAGAACCATAAAAACTGTGCACTTTGACAAGCTCTCCGTCCCTGCCGACTTTAGTAAATGACTTAATTAATGTTGAGGTAAAAGTTCAGAAATTTCAGAATACACATTCACTCCTTCCTTCCAACTCCAAATCTTGCATTACAAATGTTAGTGGAGCACTGCAAGCTTTATATCATCTTGACATTAAGCAATATGCTGAGGTATTGGTATTTACATGCAGGATTACTCCCAGGTCAACTGTATTGGTCAGCACTGTCCTTCATTATTTTTTCCTGTTTGCTTTGCCTCTTCACACACAGGCTGGGCTTCTGTCCTCACAAGTCACTGAACAGTTTGTGTGTATGTGTGTGGTCACACATAAACTTTTACCTGTGTTTTTCCAGGAGGTGTTCTATAATTTGATGTGATCTTTCCAGTGCTGTGACACAATGTGATATCTGCAGTGACCCAAAAATGGGCTCTGGTGCAAACAGCAGGAGAGGGTGAAAACTGTGGCAATAGACAAAAGACAGAATCAGGTGGAGATGTGGGACAGTGGAGGAAGACAGGGGTTGATGTTGTGGATACACTCTATGTTTACCTGCCAGCAGGAGGACTGTGGCTCAATCTTCTCTCTCCCTGCGATTCAGCTCTGTTTTTACCTCCTCTGTTCTCTACATGCTCCCTAAAGTCATAATCTCACCCTGATGCTGAGTCTCACCAGAACAAAGTTTGGAAGACAGAGAGAAGATAAGGTGCACATGGGAGAAAAAGTTGCACTACCATCAAACGTAATCCAGAACATTTTGAAGCCAAGTTATCCTCCAAGCTCCAAAAATCCCACAGTTCTTCAACAAATGATGCACAAAAATGTGTCATTCGAAACCACAGTCCAGTAGCCTACTAGTTTCCTATAAATGTTTAAAATTAAATTTATATCCATCTCTGTAACCAAAAAACGGGAATATGCATGGATGAAAACTTTGGGGGTATGGTTCTATCCATTTAAAGCTTTGTGATCCAACTAGGAGAGTAATCAATCATCTGAAACATTTTTACATATATCATTGTTTTATCTATTCAAATTTGTATGTAGCACGCAGCCTAGATCGTCCTACTCAAGAATGATCTGCATTAATAAAACACCCACCTGATTATTTTTCTACCAATAAGTGTTAGAAAAGTACTGTATTTATGTACTTTTTCTACCAATATAAGCACATTAACATGTTGACCATTTCATCATTTTTTTTATCATGATAGCAGTTTTCACTTATTTACTTCAATTGATTTGTTCATTACCATAAGATTAGGTTTGTTGAGGTTTCAGTGATTCACTCCAAATATACCCTTAGCTCAGTGTTTCTCAATGACAGTCTTCAGGGACCACTGCCATGCATCTTTTAGGTCTTTCCCTTCTGCAGCACACCTGACTCGAATAAGAGGGTGATTAACAGGCTTCTGCAGCATTGAGGGCATATAGAGGAGGTCATGCAATCATGTGAATCAGGTGTTCTGAAACAGAGATGCATCTGAAATATGCAGATTTGTGACATTTTCTTTTTTTTCTTTTTTTTTTAAGAATAATAATATAATAGAGTTTGTTTATATTAACTTTTGGATATATTGTTGCCACTTCTTTCTTAGATTTTTTTTTTATGTTGTTTATTTCCTTTTAACTCTTCTTCCAGTTTCTTTTTAAAGTCTGTTTGGCTGTGAACACAACAGTTTCACCTCAGTCACATGAAATAAGTCTAGATTTTGCTATAATTGTTCTTTTCTTGGGAACAAGAAATGACACAATAATTTGACACAGTAATTTCTTGCATTTCTTTCAAATCCAAGAAATTACGCTCTACTGCTAGACCAAACCCCATCGATCACATACTCAAGACGTACCTATATGAATGTCTTTCCCTTTAATGTTTTTACAAATGAACATTTCTGGAATTACAAACTATGCTACAATTAGTATGATTCATAGGCCAGACTCACTGAAAAACGTCATTTGTGCCAAATGAGAAGAACCAAATCACACAAATCTCATAATCAGCGGTGCATGTACCTTAATGTACCTTAACTATCTTGCTGGGCTTGCAAATCTGCGTTGTTACACGACAGACAGATAACGTTCTTTTTTGTCAGAAGGTAATTTCATGTCATTTGAGCGACCATCTGGTGAAACACATCAGACAGGTTATTACTCACAGACTAATGTTTTCAAGCTCATCTTAAATTACAGTTAATAGTAGAATATTCCATAAGACCAATCATAGAAACCATTGTCAATACATAACTGTGTGTTAAATCAAAAATGCGCTTACTATATGCTTAACGCTTGTTATTTTAAAAGGGTACTTTTTAAAACAACAAATCAGCCAAGCACATCTGATAAAAATGCACTAAGGTGCTTACTCTAACCAATACATTGACGTACGAAGTATTAGCATGCCCTTCTCCTAATCTTCTCTCTAATGATACTGTGAGATTAGTTTGAAGCTCCTTATGCTAAGAAAAAAAAAAACGTCTGTCGTAAACATAAAATTAAACTGGCGTGATTATGCACATATTCAAACACATACACTTTCAACTTCCAACAAGTACATTAACACACATGCAAAGGGTCATCACAGTCTCTTTGGACTAACAAGGAAACAAGCTCTTTGTATGGGCAGATGTAATTTCCTTTCCCATTTCCTCTGCACTGACAGCAATTACTGATCCTCAACCCAGCAGAGAAAGAAGCTAATATTGTTCCGATATGATAATCAGTGGCTTATTGGGCGGCATATTAGAGCAGTGTATGGATGTCAAGGCAAAAGGACAGATGGGAAAAGAAGAAACTGGACACATTCAGAACTGCACACAGATGGATGCACACATGAATACACATGCATGAATACAGACCACTGACATGTAGACCCATATATTGTAGAATGTCCCATTTGGGTCTGTCTTTGTTTGGCACTGCAGCAACGAATGGTGCAGCTAATCTGCATTAATTAAACATGCTTATCTTAAATGATTCTGTTAACCATAGAATAGTTTATCCTTACTTTTTGTATCTATTGCTAAAAGAGTGGTTTAGCCAACGGAAATCTGTAATTGTTGAAAAGACAGTGGTTTAACAGGAAAGTGTTACTGTGAAGAAACAAAAGAACAACCAGACAGCTGATAAGGTTGATGACTGAGCTCAGTGTTCCTCTTCATGAAGGGTTTGGAGCTTTTTTATAATTGTTTCAGTGCAAATACAGCACAGGTATGCAGTGTGAGCAACTTTAAAGTGTTTGCAGATCTGAATACCTGCACATACAAACAATAGTTTACGAGTCTCCACTGTATCTCAACAGGTGTATATATTCTATACAAATGGAAGAGCAAAATAAGGCTTAGCAGTCGTATAAAGAGCAGTGTGATAGCATTCACACTTACAAAAACCTAAATGGGGAGCAGTTAAAAGCTGCCATGAGTAACTATTTCCCAATTTAGAGCACAGAAATAAAATGCTGGAGACAATTTAGTAGCACTAACATTAGCTTACAAGTGTTGCCTTGGCAACAGTCTGCCATCCCCGTGAAACTAAATTACATATTGGCATCCAATACCAGCATGCATGTAATCAAGAATCCATTGGAATAGCAGATGCAGAAACAATAACATGTGTATCAGTTATAATTGCAATTGTATTTGATTGTGAAAATAATGTACAGAACAGTAAGAAGGGGTTGTTCCAATGTGATAAGGCACCTTAAAAGGGTTGGCAAAAGTATAAAACATCTAGCTGCAATCGTTCCCCTGTGTACTTTAATTCTGCGCTAATATCCAAAACTGAAACGTGATCACACTGTCTGCTAAATATTGGGAGTGGTTCAGTTCCACCCTAATAAATTTGATGATTGATCTAAGCAACATTAAGGCTTGCTGACCTTGGAGTTCTGATAGCAGGTGCTATATTTACTGGTGGGGTTTGTTGATATGAAATAATTCCAGACTGAAAAACCTCAAGTGAATTTTTAATGGAACTGTAGGAAGCAAAGACTGGAGCTCAGTCTTTCGAGCCTCACTCTGTGTTCTACCAGCACGAGCACATTTTCCTGGTGCGGTTTCACTTTCATTGAGACTGCTTCACTGAATAAAGATTTAATTGAGAACTCTTGAAGTATTTGCACTGCAACTGTCAACTATTACCCTCAGTAATTAGAGTTTATGATGATAATTTTCCCTCGCTGCTTTGCAAGCACAGTGCCGACCAAGCTGCTGAGTGACACTTGAGGGGGCAGGAGTGAGTGACAGCAGAGAGGAGGAACAGTCAGGCTGACCAGATGGCTGGAACTGTAGTGCATGCAGAGCCGTGGCTTATTACCGAGGCAGAATGTTTAAGGGAAAAGTGATGACGATGATGACAAGATTCGTAAAAGATAATGCAAAAGATTATTTCAGCTAAACTTTTAGATGAACACACAAGTTAAAATCCATGGGAGAATTGACATCCATAAATGTGTACAAATGGTTTGCATGATGAGTTTATAGAAAAGTAAATAAAAATGGACATTGCTGCCAGTAGAGCGAGGTTTTTCTCTAAAAGTGTGAGGTGGAAGAATATAGAAAGTAAAACAAGTTAAATGAATTATTGTCAGAAAACTACCCATCTGTCCATCTTCCTTACCATCATTTCCATGCAGGGTTCCAGTGAAGAGTGGGAGGGGTTACACTATGGGCACTGACCTATATTTTATTTTTCTTTGGTGCGGTATTTAGTGACTAACTTATTGTTTGTGTGCATGTGTGTGTTCCTCTCAACACTGAAAGAGTGACTGAAAGAGAGAAATTATCTTTTTAAAGCTATCTCTATCACATCCTTCTTTATGTGTATGCTAGTATTTCAGTATAATCAGGTGATCATGTCCTTTAGTTGCTGCCCCACTGTTTGCCTTGTCATGTATGCCAGCATCTAAAACCATGTTTCTGAGGGTCTAAAATTGAAAACACATAATTCATTGTATGAAACCCGAGGTTTCACTGTATGAATGTCATACAATGCTTGTCATTTGCTCCGTCAAGACATAATGTGTTTGTTAGAAATAGGCCTGTCACGATAAACGATAAATCAATTAATCACACGATAAATTAAACCTATCGACCTCATTTTAATTATCGGCTCTATCATCTCTTCACACATTAGCCGACAGAAATCCTAGGTATAACGGTTCGATCGGGTTCGATCGTGTTGTGTGGTGTCCAGCCACACAGCCATTACTTTGGACTTGTAGCCCAAAATAATGGCTACAAGTCCAGTTAACTAATTTTAAAATCAGGCATTAATCAATGCTTTACTAGAATCTACCTGTGATGCATGTGGCTAGAATCAGCGTTAAGTCACGACTGAATGAAAATCATTATAACCTATTTATGTCACGTTAACGAAGAATAGCTGAAGTTACCGGGTTTATCAACTGCGGTAGCAATTTGGCTTCAACTCCTCCCCTTGTCATTTCTATATAATTTACACGAAATGTTAAATAAATATTAATGTTGTTTCCACATATCATCACCAATGTCCACTGGACTTCGGGTTGCGCCGTGTCAGCTGTTTGGGATTCCCCTCGTAATTTCCCCTCAGAAAGCATGGAGGAGTATCTGCGCTTTCTGATTGCGTTCAGCGTTAAGTTCCCGGTCGGGGAAAACCCCTGATTTAGATCAAAGCGGCCACGAAGATCTAAATCACACTCCAGGATGATCGGTTACAAAATCACCAGCGACAATCTTAGATCGGCCAACGATGTAAGATTGTCGTAAGGGGAAAATGGGGGCAAAAAATCGTGTAGTGTGATCTACTGCATTAGGTAGTCGGATGTGCCCATCTTCTCTATTTAAATCTAGTTTTTACTGAAGGGCAATATAGTATACAGACTTCATAATCTGCACTCTTTTGGTTGAATACTTTATTTATTTTCACTTTGGCTTTATGTTGTTTATTTTTTATTCAAGTACGTTTTTTGTTAATGGAGACTGAGAATCCATTTTATTTTTGTTTTTGGTTGTTTTGTTTATTTAGTTTATCAGTTCCAGTGTTATGTGTTCTTTTGAAAATAAAGTGCATCTATCCATGGCAGGAAATCGCATGCATTATTAGTCATTTCTATTAAATCAGTGTCATAAGGTCTTGAAACAATATTATCGTTTGTCGCAATAATTTTTTAGACAATTAATCGCTCAGCAAAATTTGTTATCGTGACAGGCCTAGTTAGAAAGACTCCATAACTCTGCCATCACCTTGACGGAGTTGAGACGCATTGAAAAGCAAAGATGGTTGTAACTTTCATCTTTCCATTTTCATTTCCAATCCAATAAGAAGATGAAAATAGCTTTTTAACCTCCAAAGTTCTGTGGCCCAAAAGTGCCGAGACAAGATACAGTTTAGTTTTTTTCAAAACTGCAGACATGGACATTTTACAAGAGATGTAATTATAATAGGTAACTGTGTAAGAAAATGCTTAAAAGTGAGAATTAATTTTCCAATCACAGGTCGTGCTTGTGACCTGGCAGTAGGTTTTTTTTTTTTCTTTTTCAAGTTAAATCCTTTTGAAGTGTATTCTTTTGTGATGTCACATATAATGAGTTCCTCTAGAAATGTCAAAAGAAAGGCTGAACAAAGGAAAAGAATAAGAGAGAAACAAGGAATTGAAATGAAACAAGAAGGAGAGATTATTTTAGAGCTGTTACAAGTTCATTACATTATTCACTGCTGATCCCCTCAGTGTTTGGGCTTTTGTGAGCATTCTTTCTCTTGTCATTTTTTTTTCTGTATTTCTGTTCTTTATCTTATCTTCACCATGCAGGTGTTCCATAGAACTTTAAGATGGCTAATTTGATCATCAGATATTTAAATTCAGCATATATTTTCCCT
Source organism: Poecilia latipinna (assembly GCF_001443285.1). Classification (NCBI taxonomy): domain Eukaryota; kingdom Metazoa; phylum Chordata; class Actinopteri; order Cyprinodontiformes; family Poeciliidae; genus Poecilia; species Poecilia latipinna. Next base: position 63,066 of record NW_015113610.1, on the reverse strand, counting down.
ACTTTTAGCAGCACATGAATTTCTAACAGACCCTTCTTTCATGCAGAACAATGGCATGACGACCACGACAAAAGACCAATTAGAAATCAATTCACCGCTATCTATGTCTATAGTTTGTTTATAAATTGCTGCAGTGAATTTTTCTACAGGGTAGCCATCTTTTATTAGCTCAAAGAGAGGCAGAAAAAGATCATGGAAAAAATATCCAAGGTTAACATTTAAGTAGGTCAGAAATTGATGGCGTGATATGTACACTATTTCAGAAAGAATAGAACATTCAACCAAATAGCAATTCATTTATTTGTTATGTTCAGGTTTTGTGGGAATAAAGATTATTCCCACAATAAAGATAAACATCTGAATAAAGATAAACATCTGGAACAAAGACGAGAAGAAAGAAAGGCAAGAAGGAAAAAAGAAGGAAGGGCAACAAAATATGAACATATTAATTGAATCAACATCATTGTGTAATGATTTCTGAAATAAATATACTTGAAATTAAAGATATGGCATTGAACATACTTTTAATTAATAAATCACAACTTTCATTGATCAAAACTATTAATTTCTAGATTTTACTACAGTATTCCTATGTATGCTTTTAATTATTGTGGTTGTGTGAAAAGAAGCAAAAGGATTTCTTTTTTTTTCTTTTTTTACTAAAAACAGTCAAGTTTGAAAATCAAATTGGACATATAAACTTAAATAAAAGAAGCACAAATTTTGTGTTTAAGGAGAAGCAAACAGAAGGAGCTCAGTTGTGAATCAAACCACGCACATCAAAGTCAGGTCTGTTTCCCCGAAAGCCAACCAGGAGCCTCAGGGGACATTTAAGACACCCAACTTGCATTCCTGCACCACCTGTTGTCCATGTTTTGCAGCAGATGTGTTTCTCTACTGCACATAATCCAAGAACATTACAATTTCTTTTGAAACATTTCTTAAGCTTAGGCCATCTTTTTAAAACTCAAATTGTTGCATGTTTTCTATACAAGAGTATGCAGATATGCACATTTTACAGCTTGAATGATGAAAACGTGTGATTTATGTCAATGTAAAAAAAAATAAAAATTCTCCTGTCTCATAAATTACATCTAGCTCAGCTGAATTTGACTCATCATAGGTATTTATTTTACATTACCTTATGTAATAAGTGTTTTCTTCTTGATGTTTTTGTTTGTTTTTTCGCTTTCTTCGCTTTGTTAAAGAACTGAATCATCATTCTTTAACTATATCATTGTTTTTATGTTGGTTTATTTCTTTGTGGTATTTTTTTTTTCTTTCACTCTTAACAAGAGAAAGAGAAAACCTTGCCATGTACTAAAAAGAAATGTTAAAATAAATTGCTGTGTCTATCTTTCAAACCAAGCTGAATGAGACAGACCTATATTTTTTTTATTTTAAAATTTTCCTTCACAAATCCACAATACTGGTTGCTGAGAGCTTAGCCCTTTTTTCTGGGAAGATTTGAGGGGAGGCTCATTAAAAACAGAAACACAGAACATATAAAGAACATAAAGTAGCAGTCAGAAAATAAAAAAAAACTGAAGACAGAGGAATAAACAAGGTGGATATAGAAATTTGGGATTGTGGCCAGACATGGAGACATACATTTGAGGAAGAACCAGCTCACCCTCCTGATTAGCTTCTTTTTTTATTTTTGTCATATTTATTACTGTTACAAGAATTTAATTAGCGTTTAATTTAATTTTATTGTGTTATTTTTCTCCATGTTTTATAAATGTGGTATTTGATTTGCCATTTTATGATCTTTCATTTTCAGTATCATACTTTGAACATAAATTACTGTTTTGTCACATTAAGCATATTAGTATTTGAACAATTATTTAGAAAAAAAAATACTCATGTAGCCTTACAAAACTGTACACTTAATGTTACAAAACACTTTTGCACAATAGGAAGTCATGTCTTTCCAAAGAAAAGGCTCGAGCAGAAAGTCCTTCTGGTATTTTACTCGCTGATCATGGATACTCATCTTCTGTGCAGCAGTTTGTAGAGGATGAAATTGCGAGAAGAGCAACAAGATGAGACTGGACAGACAAAGACAGAGGGCTTGTTCTGTGGTGGTGACTGATTTTAGGTAAAATTCAATATGTATTCCCAATATCCATCCATTGTCTATAGCTGCCCATTTCTATAGTATCTCTTGCAGCCATTGGGCAAGAAACAAAGTGCATACCGGACTGGTCACCAGTCCATCACAGGAAAAAAAACCCAAGATAGTTAACCATGCTCACATTTCTTTAGAGAAACACTAACAGTCGTACCGTGGGAGGAAATTAAAGTGAATATGCAAACTCTTACTCAGAATATTCAGACGTTCAAATATTTTGAAAGCAAATGTCAAATTCATTTAAACTGTGCATGGTTGTTACTGTTTCTTCTCTTAGTTTGCTATTTTCACCATATTTTCTACCTTTTAGCCTTGTTTCTTGGTATTTCTGTCCGACTATAAGAGTATGTTCTATGTTGACAAATTACACGTTAGAGATAAAAAAAAAGTTGTTTTTGTTGCAGTAAACATTTGCAGGAAAATGATGTGTAGCAGGGTGATGCATCACTGATTGAAGTTTTTCCTTGAAATGCTGGGTTATACTGTATTGCAGCCAACACTCTAACTCTCCAGCAAAAGGTTTGGTAAAGTATTTGTTGGTTGAAACACCATTTTGCCAACATAGTATAGTCTATGCTGCATGCTTTCACATGCAACATTTCTTTTAAAGAATGCATTTGTCTGACAAAAACTTTAAAACTCAATCTGTTCTTTTGAAAAAACTGAGAAAAAAGGAAGGGAGTCAAGTGGAGGACCAGCTTTCTGAAAAAGACAGCAGATGGAGTAGGAGTTGGCCAGTAACAGCTGACAAAACAAGCTGCCATTAATTCCTTTTCAGCGGTACAACATACAAAGTCCTTCACATTTCTCTGAAACATCAGCTCCAATTGAAATCCCACAAACTCAGCGCTGTTAAAGAACATGTTTATTATGAGCACAAACTGTGTTAACAGTAAATATCTGCTCCATAATAATGTGCATAAAGCACTGAAATGAAGTAGAGATAAGTTCAGGATTTCTTTGATTACAGCGATGGTTCACACATTTTATCTTTTATATAATATTCCAAACATACATAATAGCACTTTTAGTGCATAATGATTTTTCTATACATGTTGTAGCATAAAAATCCACTATTGGACTATCCCATCTGCAAAACAGATTAAGTTGTCACAGAAAAAATTCTATTTATTTTTCAGACTATGAAACATTAACAATACGACAGGCATATTGGGAATACTATGCATAATGAATATTCCAGCCTTCCATGAATAATCATACTTTGCAGATATGAGAAGTAAATGGGACATTGAAGAACATATTTTTTCAGCCTTTGCTCTGAAGACTGTTTTCTCAGTTAGGCTGTTTTTTTTTGTTGTTGTGTTGTTTTGTTTTGTTTTGTTTTTTACACATGAACAACTCAATCTAAATTACAGTTTTTGGAGGATGGACATTAGCATTTTGATAAGTAATAACTTTACATGTTTTAAAAAATTCTGCTGGAGAAGTGCCTCAAATGAAATTAGATTTAAAGAAAAACTGATTCAGGGTAGTAGTTAAAGAACATGTCAGGGCTATTAGCAGCTTCAAGGATAAAAGAAAATAAGGTTTGTATCTTTAAAGAAAGATGTTTGGAGATACATGGTCTAGTTGAGGGCGTTTAGGCATCTAAAAGGTTAAACTGAAATGTAAGATAACTTCACAAACTAACAAACGTCTCGCATAGACCTAGTTAAAAAAAACATATTCTAAATATTTACTTGTATTGCAATTATTGTGAATTGGTCTGTCATATCTTATGCCTTAGTAAGAATTGAGAAGCTGATTCATTTAGATTTTTGTTCATATGCTAATTTATCTTTGAGTAAAACAGAGAAATAATGTTCTCAAACCAAGCACTCAGTTGTAGAAAGACTGTGAAACGAGGTCTTTGTGAGCACAAACATCAAAATCGAACCGTCATTAAGTTTTTCTTTCCAGGGCACTTTTTGAAATATCACACTTTTTAGGTTCTTGGGCACCGAAAATATAACATTTTTATGGCTGCCCCTCTTCCAACACAGTTCATTCAAATGGCTGTAATAGCTCTTTTGGACGTTAAAGTTCTGTAGTAACCTGCTAGATCTATTTATTTATTTATTTCAGTTTTGTACACAAACACAAATATACTTTATACTGGGTCCTGAGGACTCATTTTGACATCTTGTCATTGGCTGATCCACTCCCCATGTAGAAAGTAAGTTGTGTTCTGATTAAGTCAGATTAAGATACCAGCGACAAATCCATCAATGAACCCATCTTAAATGTCTTTGTTTTCATTGTGTTCTGCAATACATATGCTGCATTTTTCTAATTTTGTACATGAACATGTACATTTTTTACATGAACAAAAAACATTTTCTCCTATGCCTCACTGAGTAGCTTTTTTCAGCAAAATCCTCGACATATCCGACTGGTTCTGAATCAAAGTGAAGGAGCACAAAGGCATCCAACAACCTAACTGTTTTACAGTCTGGAAGACCTTTCAGCTAAAACAGTGGATGTTGGCAACATAGTACTGCATTACCCAAGAAGAGTCCTGTCTTTTTAATGAGTGAAATGATAGTTTGTCTTTGGAACCAGTGAAGCGCTCTACTGTCATGGCTCTTGTATTGTGGTTCAAAACTTTCAATTTCTCCTCCTCTTTTTCACCTTACTCTTTTGGATTTAAAATTGGACTGTGAAGCCACTTTCCTTGGAGAGCTAAGGAAAGTATTTTCACACTTGATTATCTGATACACTCAGTTCGATTGAGGACCAAAATTGCAACATTTGTTACATTTTTCAGCTGGTGCATTTCGCTTTTGCACTGTGTAAAACAAATCAAACTCTGTGAGTAAGCTGTTAACCCCCTTGCATCAAAAATTTCTAAACAACACATTGAGCTTAACTTCTTTCTTCACAAAACATGAGCAAAAATGGAGTGGCATCAGATTTTAGCAGCTGTAGGATTTCGTTTTTGACTTTGGCAGAAGACCATAACCTGTTTCTTCCACTAGCACTAGACACACATGATTGTTTTGGTACTATTTACCCAGAATGCCATCTACTATAGTCTGCTTCTTGCTTTTGGAGTGGTCCCTGGTCTGCTTGCAGCCACATATGCATTCAAACTGCACCAGAGTTCACTTCAACTGAACTGAGATCTAGTCTTTGAGACGAACCAGAGTTCACGCTTATGGTCTGCATCAGAATTTGATTGAATATTCACACAACAAACTGCTTTGGCCTGAAAGTAGGCAAAGTAGAGTTGATTGGCCTCTTAGGGAGTGAATGCACCCTAGGAGATCAATAAACTCTTTATGAATTTCAGATTTTTATAAACTTACATAACATTTTGAAGATCCTATTCTTGAAACTACTCTATCTAGTCTGTGGTAATGGTCTAAGGAGGACTGATTTAGAATCTTTTTCTTTTTTTAAATAAATCAGATTACCTGATTACATTGATTACCATTTCAGTTTGGGTTTCCTTATAATAATTAAGTGAAGTGTTTCGTTTAGGTCATTTCTAATTTTGAGAATTATACAAAAGTATTCAGATTATTCTCAAGGGCAAGAATTAAACTATTATATTATATGTATTTTTTAGATTTTGCATACACTATATTGTACAAAAACTTCAGTCAAAGTTGTACTATGTAGAATTTGCAGGGTGTGAACGTTTAATGCCAATAATATTAAATCATGTGCTTTTAAGAACTAATACAGGAAAACTAATGCGTCTGGTCTATGAAAGAAAAGGTTAAACCAATCACAGCAAGAAAAAAAGTTTACTCCAGAGCAGACAAAATTTACCTGACGGATCTCACCTGCTGATGACAGGCACTGAGCTTTCTCACCAGTGAACTATTAGGATGGTCCAATGTCACTGTAGCAAAGTGTAACAGATGGCACAGCCCTGTACCAACAGTTGGCTGAATGTGTAGTGCACATTATGCTCGAGGATTCTTGTGACCCCATCAGTCTCGTCTTTAAAAAGGTCTGAGCATATGGCCAGTGAAACCATAAAACAGTTTGCCTCACCCACTGTCCCTCCAAATCATAATGATGGATATTACTGCTGTTGTAAAGAGCCAGATTTCATATCAGTGAAACAGGATAAATATTTCATGCACAGCTACAGGTTCACTGTAAGCCGTCTTCTTCACACCCTTTAATGTTTAAATTGTTGACTTTTAAATGCAACACAGACAATAAACAATGTGTGTGACCTTTTGCAAAAAGTATTTGGTATTTTTTATTTTTTTTATATATATAATGGATAATGGTTAATATTATACCATCAAGTGAAAGTCAGATCTCAGACTTTATCACAGAGTCTAAATAAAAGTGCATATAAATAGCATATTTTGGAAATAATCCTCAATTAACTTGTTATGGTGGTATATTTGTTTGTGGTTATCATCAGGGATCTTTTTACCAACTTCATGAAAAACACTGATCAATAAAATTTACAGTGTTTGAAGTCTTTACTTCCCCTTTTGAGGACACAATTATGCTTCAGGCGGGGTAATTTTCCACAAAAAGGAAAGTTGAATCTACTAATTGTGAATTCTAAAATCAGATCAAACACAAAGATAAACGTATAAAGGTCATGGACATCTGTCTACAGGTTTTCAGAAATGCATTCCCATCAGATTTACATTTTAAATTATTCCTATTTAATCAAAATGTCTAAGTTTGATAGGGAATGTGACAGATATCTCACAAAAGATAAAGTAAAAAAAAAAAAAAAACCAGTTTTCATTTACATTTTATTTAAAAAAAAATAGCTACTTAAAGTGTTTGTCAATGGAAAAATCCTAATTTGTAGTAAAACCCTTTTTATAATTGCTGAACAGCTTTCTGTATATTTTCCACTTATATTTTGAATGTGTATCTTCTACTTGAAGTCTTTGATTTTGGAAAGCCTCTTTACCATCACCTAATATTTAGGCTCATCAGTATATTCCTTATTAGAGTCAACCGCAGATTCAAAAGCATCAATATCGTTTCCAGTCAGAAGAAACACGACAATCAAATTAAAAAACAAATTCAAACCTAAATTTGCCAGAGGTGTGGATAATCTTGAGCTTAACTGTAGACCACAGGGCTACATACAGTGTTTATAATTGTGTATTCCACAGAAAGCTTTCTATCAGTAAGTGGAGCAGGGAAAGCCTGCAGGTTCCAAACATACAAAGCAGCCTAATTTTAACTTTAGATGTAAAACACACACTTCCCATATCCTGAACCATAGATGTCTTTTTTTCCTACCATGTAAAATGAAAATGTGGCATCCAAGAAGAATGTGTTTATGAAAAGCCTACACTTTATATGTGTATAATCTTCTCCACATTACAGCATATGTTAAGGGATTATGCCACTGGAACCTAACCTTATTGCTGATACAAAGGGGAATCAAATGCCAGACACCACTTTATTGACATGAGTAAGAAAGTTTACTTTTTAGATCTTTACAAACTTACAACCTTTGAACTCGTACATAAATTATGCATCTGATCTTTGTTTATTGCCAATATGGCAATGCATTTATTTGTAATGCAAGGGAAAAACATCCTTACACAAAACTGTATATTGTCGATCCTCATTTGTCTGAACCAGCTGAACATATTTTCCTGACAAGCTTGATAAGCATAAACTATAGGGCAAAAACAGAGCTATGTTTGAAAAAATATCAATTAAAGGTGAAAAACTAGCTCTCATTTGCTAGTAGTTGTTAACAGCATTGCCTCACAGCCAAAAGGCTCTAGGTTTGAATCCCAGCTTGAGGTACCTGCATCGATTTTCTGCATGCATGCATGTTTTCTCCATAGTTCAAAAACCTGTTAGATTAATTGATTTCCATGAACTGAGTAAGTGCATAGTTGTTTGTTCTGTTTGTCATTGTAGTACCCAGTAATGCAGTGACTTGTCCAGGGTGCACCCTGCTTCTTGTCCACTGACCACTGGACATAGACACCAGTGTCCGGCAACCCTGCAAGTATAAGCAGATATAAACTTTTAAAGACATATCATGCATTTTCCAGGCATGTAATGCCATTTTATAGCACAGTCAAGTAGCTATGTTAACTTCAGTTGTTATAAAACTTTTGTTTGATTTTGCAACTTGAAGCCTTGAAACTGGCCTGCGTTTCTTTTAGAAACTCCTACTCTTTCCGACACTCATTATCCCAACAACGCTCCTCCATTATGGTGTTCACGACCATTCTTAGGAGTGTTGGACTAACATTTAGTTCAGCAGTCTTGCAGTTCTACCAGAGGTTTGATCTGTGAAGTTGAAACTCAAACTAAAAGCTGCAGCTGTGAGGTGGAGATTTGTGGAGATAGGTGGTGCTGTGTGAGAGCAAGCATTTAGGGACCCTCGATTGACTGCCACATAAAATTGAAAGATTTCTAAAACATGCATTAAAGAATCAAAGCAACACTCTGGAAATGTTTTCAATGAGTGTCTCTTATTACAGCTACAAAAAGTTGTTTTTAAATCATTCCCTGCCCCCTAAAGGAGGAAGTCTTCAAGAGTGCTATATTTGAAGATAAACCTAAGACTTTATTGTTCTTTAGCCTTGTAAATGACATAATTCTTTTCCTTCTCCTTGAAAGATCATGTTCTAAGTGCACCAAAACTGAATTAATCTATTAGGTGGTGGGATATTGGAGTGCTCTGCACAGTGACACACAGGACACACATATGCCTGACTAACACTGCACTCAGCCAGAATTTTCACAACACTTTGTGATGTACAATTGGTAAAAGTAAGATGTAGGAATAATGTCAATCTATGTAACAAGCAATATTATAATGATAATGATGGCAATATACCTACATCAAAAATCTAAAATAAAAATAAATAATGTTCCGTGTTTTGAATAAAATCATGTTTTAGATGCAGGCTATCAAGCAACTACTGCAAGGTTGGAGCACCAGCTACATCTTCAAACTTCTGCTGTGGTAAGGCTAACCGGCCAAAAAAATCAGTGTGACCCTTCAGTGATCGATTTCCGTCCATCAGCCTCTGTCCTGTCGACACTGTAATCAACCCCGTACTCAGAGATCAAATTCACTCTCTGTTGCTGCCATAACTGATCAGGATTTACCTTCATCACAGCATCAAGATAAAGGTTTCAGAGCAGACCTAGTACTTTGATATCTGGGTGCGACATTGTTAACTGTTAACTTGCTAGAGGCTACGCCCAATGGGATTTAGAGACCTGCCTGGTCAGGCCCAGGTTGTGGTTAACGGTTCTGCTGTCAAGTCTTTGTCTCTAAACGTGCCAGAACTTATTCAAGTTTCAGTAATATAAAATGAAGGTAAACCCCCCCCACCCATGCAAACTGTTTATGTCTTTGTTTTGATCATAAAATGCATGCTTATATGGAGCCTTCAAAAAGCTGTTCTACATCTTGCAATATTTAGATATATGACTATCGTCACCCAGCTAGCAAAGTCTATAGTGCAATTAATCCTCAGTCAGAACAAAAGCAATCTGGTAATTTCCCTTCATTCATTTAAATTGCTTTTATTAGTGTCTTTCCAACCTTCCTTCCTGCCACAGCCCAGGAAGTAATGAGAGTGTTAATCTCTTAATCAGAGATTGCCCTGTCTAACATGGCCCTAGAGTGCCACTTTAGGCCTCGGAGAACCAATCCAATCACTGCTAATTTTTTTCAGCTGCTTTTAAAATGACTAAAAGCAACATTTAAAATGCTGATATAAGACAGAGCCTTATTTTCCTCATACCTGTACTATTTTCACTTAATTCTTTCACCATTTAAAAATACAAGCTCTTATGACGCTAAAAAGTAGCCTATATTCAGATTATTTTTCTCATTAACAAATAATGTACTTGTCTTGTTATCCACATTTATTGTGCAGAAATACCAAAGATAAATGTTCTAGATATGTCTAAGAAACACCAAATGTTCCAGCCACATGATTTAAAACAATGTTGTGCACATTGGCTCTCAATGTTTGTTTGTCCCCTTGGTTATGATAAAGAAATTAGACAGTAGTTTAGAAGAATTTGTATATTTAATTGGACAATCAAACATTTCACTATTCTGAATTCATCCTTGACTAAAAACCAAATGTCATTTTGGTGACCCAGCAAGAAAATTAGAGCTTAATAGAGTTCAATTCAATTATTCGCATGGGAAATATTTTTAATTTAGCTTTGTGGCCAAATAATTTAGTTGTTTTAGCTTCCAAGAGACCTCCCACCACACTTAAAAATGAAACAAGAGTGCAAAGGAAGGAAGCATTTTTCCTTACAGCTGTTGTATCATATAGCAATTGTTACTGTCTATTATTCTACCCTCAATACTTCGTTTAGAGTACAGCTGAGATAAAATACAATTCCCACCTAAAACAGTGCTAATAAATAACCTAACAAATCAGATATCTTGCCTAATTTTGTCTCACTTTGTGATGCATACTATTTCAAAACTTCCATACAATGCATTTTGCTTTTATTGCAGCGATCTGGACAGAGTGTCCTACTTCCCCTGTTCCCTATTAAGCATTTTCATCTTGACAAAATGACATCACTGTGTTTCTCTCGATGATTTTAGTAGGAGCAAATCCAAGCTCTAAACAAAAACAAAAATATGAGATCAATGTCATTTTGGCAGATGAAAACCCACTTAAATATGCATGGCATCAAACCATCATAAAAGCAATATGGGGCAGAGCAGTTCTTCAGACAATCTGGGCTTTTCCTTTCACTGTGACCACTCTCCTTTGAACATCCAGTACCATATGGGGCAGACAACTCCATCCCGAGCTTCTCTTTCAGACTTTTTTTTTTTTTTTTTTTTGTAGTTAACATACCAAAGAGTGGAAGAACCCTGCTCATCTTATGATGTTTTCGTCAAAGATTTTGAAAAAATAAATGTGCAGTGTCTTTTTTAAGACTTTGCTGTGAAGGCTAAGTGGCTGCACTTCCAATGTATTTTCAGGAGGCTTGGCAATCAACAGCGTGTGGCAGAAAGCAGTAGAGGAAAAAGATATCATTCAGTATCAGTCACTGAGCTACAGCAAGATCAGATGGAATAATTTCTTCCTTTGAAAATAGGTATCCAGCCTGCAATAAGCAAAAAAAAAAAAAAAAAAAAAAAAGTGCAGATGTTTTACCTGCCAAATACTTCAAATCAGGGGCCTGGTCTCGACGTAGGGACCCTCTCATCATTGAACCTTGACCTGAGTAAAGGAATACTTGTTAAATGATTGATTTTTCAAAACCTCATCACTTATTCAAGCATTAATCATAAGGCTGACATAAGAATCACCACAATTCATTCCAACCAATTTTAACAGACTCTTGCTGTTGTCCCAAAATGTATAAAATAAGTATTTTCCTAAAAACTCTAATTATGTATCATTAGCTGAGAATCCTCTTCATGAAACTATAACCGGCAATGCATTTTTAAAAAAAAGATTGCTGTAACAATCAGTAGATGCTTTGAATCAGTAGATGCTTTGAATCACCTCATACAACTGATAATACAAACTGCACGCAACTCTCCAAGACTTCATCACAAGATCAAAATTCAAAACCTCATTTCAAAGCCAAGTTTTCATCTGGATTTGTCCCAAAAAACAAAAATATACCGTCAATTAATGAAATATTTATTCTGAATATAGAGTAGTGTTGAAGAAATAAAATCCTAAAAGTGAGCCAAGCTTTTTCAGACATCGTTCTACAACCACTGGATGCGTCTTTCCACATGGCTGTTTAAGAAATGAAAAGTTATAGATTGTATCACCTGGGGTTAAATAAATAGTTTCCATCTGGGAGACAGTTGTCCATTCAGTAACTATCTAATAGGAAGCTCATCCCATTTTGATCAGATGAATTTAGGTGGTAACTTTTTTGGGGGGGTTCACGCAGTATGTAAACTCACATCAGTCTCAATATGCACTCAGTCAGGTAGATGGGACAAATATGATGCCATACCTGAACAGTCACAAAGTTCACATTTAGCTTTAGACAGCCTGGATTAAAAGGGCACACACTTCACTGTGGCAGTGGAAGCTAGCAGTCTCTGGAGGATTGTTGAGAAAAAAAAAAAAGACAACCGATTTTAAATTCCTGGAAGATCTCAACAATGACAAGGGAATTTATTGGATTATCTCACAAGGTTTAGGTTCCACATATGCATTGCCAACTTGTGATGTGAATCCATCATCAACAATGAACATTTGTTGGATAGAAGGAACAGGCCTTTGAGATATGACGTTACTAAAGCAAACTGTGGCCTTCATGATCCTCATGACTCATTTCCTATTGTTAGTGTTTCATTTTCAATTCCAGAGCTTGATCGAGAAAAGGCAGCCTGCAAGTCAATTTCTGATCTTTGTTTGCCAAGGTAGTCTGTAGCTTATGTTGATAAATAAAAAGTAAAAAAAAAAAAAAAAAAAAAAGGCCCAGAGGAAGCACTTTAAGGGCTTTGGAAAGGGTGAATGACTCACTATTACCTGACCAGTGTTCAGACTTTTGCAGTTAACAGGCAGAATCTGGAAATGTTCTGCTTTTGGGTTTGATAGACTCACTAAAATAGTGTTCTGTGCTTTGACACAAAGTTTAAATGCCTAAAACTTTTCATGCTTGTGCCTGCCAATGTGAACTGAATCTACATTCAGCCAACTTTATAAATTAAGAGTATTGGTAAAGTCTCAGTTGTTGTGTCAGTTGTTTGAAAAATATCCCCAAAACACATACTTTAACGGCAGGTTATGCATTTCGACTGATTGTAATAAAACTTTAAAATTACTGGTGGAAAAAAAAAACGCTGTTCTTTCTATGAGGCATCTAAATGGTAAGTTTTGTGTTCCTCAGCTACAATTAGGTCTATTACAGATATGGTGGCTTCAGCCACTTGTACAAGCAGTTTAAAAAGGATTCAGTAATTAAAATTTTAAGGGTGTTTTCACACCTGAGGTGTTTTGTCTGTTTCAAAGAAACTTCACATATTTCCGCGATTCTATGGAAACACAACAATTGTACTAAAGTGAAGACGAAAATAACTGGAGACCCTTTGGAAAAGCCGGTTTTATTATATCATAGATAGAGGATTAAAGACATGATAAGAACTTCTAGAGGCAGAGGTAAACGCAGCAAAGGCCAAGTAAAAAAGTTTTCTACAATGTTCAGTTGTGATAAAGTTTAGTTCAGCTTTTACAAAGATCAATAAAGCTGCACAGACAACCATAAAATTGACACTGATTCGACATTTAGGAATTACAAACCGCTTTCATTTGCAGAGTACAGCATTATGGAAACAATGAAATTATTTGGTGCTGCTTGGATATGGCAATTGATTTTAATTAGTTTTCCCTACTTAAGCCTGAGAGGACAAGCAAAGAGTTTAGATAAATTAGAGGGCAAGAACACAATGCAAGAGGATACAGTTGCAATTCATCTCAGAGTTGTATTTAGTAAGGCCTGGTTTGTAGTCGCAAGCAAATTCAAAGGTTTTAAAACCATGTGGCTTAAAAACCTATTCAGTTTCTCACCCTACCAACTCCACAGGTTAGGGTTTTGTTCATAGGATGTCAGATTGTGGAAATGAAGGAGTGCCACCCATTAATCGAAAATTTGTTGCTGTCTTGAAAGCATAGTTGATGAGTCCAGAGCATTTGTAAAGGAGAGGAATGATTCCTGTACCTAAACATATGATTAATTACATAGTTTGATAGATAAATAGCTTAATAGACTCCAAATATTAGTCATTAGTAATGAGAAAGTAAAAGAAAGGATATGATTTGGCACAATAAGCATGCTTAAGAGAAACTGATAATAAATTCAAGGAGCATTTTTTCTATATATATTTTTTTTAGGTTACAATCATAAATTGTTTTAAATGGCCAACTGTTTTAGTTCATCTAACTTTAAATTTAATTTCACTGGTTGCTACTTACAGATTTTCATCCCTGATTTTGAACTTGGCTGAGAGAAGCAGCATCTTTTTTTCTATTATATTATATAGTAGTTCAACCCTATAGAATATATATAATAATAATAATAATTCCCTTCTCAC